>NW_008622150.1:39744-55909 GCF_000691845.1 Merops nubicus
TTTACACCTGCATGGGTGGGGGGTAGTGGCTCCTTTTGTTTCGGGCTTAAGCCATCAGAAGACTGGGACCACGAGACCTCCGCCCCGTTTCACGCTCCTCCGGGCACCCAGATAACACCAGATATCGATCTGGGGATGGTCGCCACACTCGCCCAGTGCTTAGCACCTCACCCGTGCCAGCACCTCACCCAGTGCTGGGTTTAGGGCTTCCAGGCATACAGCTGCAGGGTGTACTTGGTGACTCAGACTTTGTCATTAACTGCATTCTCTTTACAAAGTGCTGATTCTGTTATTACTTCAAGCATTTGCCTTCGGTCATGGTGATACCTGGAGACCTGATAGACCTTAATTTGACACTTGCAGCATTCAGTCAGAGATAGCACTTTGTTTGGCTGTGCTCTGTGATTTTAAGAATTACCCAGATTCAAATCGGTAGAGGTCTGACTACACAGGTACATCTTTGTATCTCCAAAATTTTAGTCTGATGGCAAATCCATCAAAACGTTTAAAGATTAAGTTCTTTATCTAAATATATCTGAATATATCTCTCTCTCTAAATATCACTTTTAAGGAGCTGTAAACTTGCAGTCCATAAACCTAATCACACAATCTCCCACTTCTAACTATTAGCACTGAGTACCATACACAGAAGTGTGGTGGAAAGTGATATTTTTATTTTGCTCAGTGAAAATAAAATCTACAGTCTCTACTAGTGAAAACCAAACACAAAGCCTATTACAGCCTGCCAAGAGTCGATACAATATTTTGTGCTATATTGTTCTTTTTCTCTTGTTACTCTGTTGCTGAAACGAGAAAATCTTTAGGAGATACAGCTCAGGGCTGGTCCAGATGGGTGCAAAGCCTCCCTTTCAATTCAGGGGGCCTTGGTTAAAACTTTGATCATTGAGAAAAAAACATACTTAAGTAGAATAATATTAATTCAGCATGAATTTATTTCTTGAAAAAGGAGGACAATTGTTTTTAGCAAAGTAATATCCAATAAACCTCTTTGTTAATGTGGTGACTAGAGCGACTGAAATCAGCATATCTTACAATTGTCATTTTTTTTCCCCCTGCTTCTAGCTATGGACAAAGGAATATGCTCTGTCTGCCGTGATGCAAAAGCACCTGTCTCAGAGACAAGAGAAGATAATTCAAGGTGTCATAAGCAGACTAGGATGCCTCAGTGATGAGTAAGCATGGTTTTATCAGTCAGCACTAGAGTAAAATTGCACTGCTGCATGCACAGATAAAAACCTGTGGTACATTTCATTGTGGAAAGCAGTGTCGAGGGATTATGATCAACTTCAGAGAGGTAGACTCTTAATTTTTTGTCAGAGTATCAAAAACCAATTAAAAAAAAGCAAAGATGACTCCTGGTAAGTAGAAAAAATAGTCTTCTGTGATTTGTCAAGTGGTGTGCTTTCTGTGTGCCTATGTCTGTGAGTGATTTCTGATCTTGAACCAGCCTCTCCTTGCTCTCCGTAAGTCACTTGGAGTTGGATATTCTTCAAGATGAAACGTACAGTCCAGCACCATTCAGTTCTACCTTTGCTTTCTGCTATTACAGTAGAACTGACCATTGCTTTGCATGATAATGACTTTTCTCTTGCATTTTCTGTCTGTATTCACTAAGGAAACTTCTAGGTTTATCTCATCTCTGTATAGCTAAAAATCTCTTTGATAGAGATACTTCTTAAAAAAAACTTTAATTCTGTGCGTTACCTGCTTTGTTTTGATTAAGATATCAAATAACTTCATTTACCATGGTCTTCACATTACCAAAGACCAAAGTATTTGAAGATTTGTCTGTTTGGAATATTGGTGCTAATGTCATTTCACTCCTTTATTTTGGCTCTTTTTTTTTTGTTCAACCTTACATTTTCATGTTCTCTGACTCCAGCATTTCCCAGCATTCAATATCTGTAGAGCTCACAATGCCTCACATGGACACACTGGTTAGACAGAGGCACAAACAATGTCATGCCAAATGTGCAGATTTCACTCACCTGGTCCAGAATCCACTTCAAAATTTGCTCTCGTGTTTAAAATTCACCACAAACTCTCTTCAGCCACGTCTGCCATGCCAGCAGACAGCAGCCTCTTCAGAGTGTGCCTCCTTCTGAACCCACGATACACTGTCTTGAAATAACTTCCCTGTAGTTCTGATTACCTTCTCTTTTTATCTGATTTCAAGTCTCCTATTAAGAAAACTTTTATTATACAATTATAGATTGTTTCCTTACTATTTTTCTTTTTATACGACTTCAGTGTGACAGAACAAGAAGTCTATCCCAGCAACACCCATTCTTCACACCTAAACAACTTTCCAAGGCATGCTTTGTATGAGAAGACAGAGTGAACAGTATTCGAGCACTGACTTTGCTGAACAGGTGAACAAGTAGCTTAGCTGATTGAATTTTAATGGTCTTGTTTACAGGTCTGTTAACTATATATTGCAAAAACAACAACTTCTGCTGTGTCCAGTACTCAGAAGGCTAACCCTTCGAAGAGCTGGAATGGCAGTCCTGGCCCGCATGAGACTGTCCAGAAAGAAGAGCTTGCTTCAGGAACTGAGAGAGCAACATACCCTGCAGCAGGGTTCCTCCCCCTGCCAAGATGAGGACCAGTGGCAGTTGCAGAAGGCAGTGGTAGGTACAGTGTCTGGGTTTTTATTTTTTTCTACAGAGCTCTCATATGCTGTGATGTCTGGCATTAGAAGCAGGCATAGAAGATCTCAAAAATAAAAATGCTGAAGTTCCAAATAGAACGGAAAATATTCTCTGTCAAAAATGCACCCACTGCCGGCATGGGAGGTTCTTGGGTGTTCCTGGTTTAGCTTGGGCAGACTTAGTCTAGACTAATACTTTATCTACTGACTAGCTATCTGTGATATGTGTTATCATAGCAAGCTCATTTAGCTGTTCAGTTTATATGAGAATACTAATGAAAGAAGGCATGCCATCATGTATAAAGGACACCTACACAAGTTAGGGTAGAAATCCTACAAAGCAGGTTCGGGGTAAGATAAACTGCTACCAACTCTGCTAGGGATATGTGCTTGAAAAGTTCTTACTTGACCATCAGAAGGAATTCTTTCCTCCACTAGCTCTAGCAAGTTCTTCTATACTGTCATCAGTTTTCATTCTTTTTTCTTTCTCCTCTGTCCATGAGGTGCTCAGCATTCCCCTGACATCCTTCCAAATAATATGGCTGCTCTAAGTCAAGGAGATGGGAGGAAGTTTAAGGGATTTTTTGAGACTTTATATTCCCACAGGTCACTTTTGAATCTGTGTTTTGCAGGGTTAATCCATTGCGTGTTGTTGGTTATTTACTTATCTGCATTGGATATTTACCTAGAACAACACCAAATTTCAGATTTCTATCTCAGAAGACCCTCCTACATGGTTGTCTATGATAGCCCCTGCCCAACCCACTGCTGCTGCACCCTTTGTTGAACTCATCCAGCACTTTGTAGCTTTGTGCTCTATGCTGTCACTGTGTAATTAGTTGAGAGATAGATAATATTTTTCATCCGTCTGATTCTGATTTACATAATACAAACTCTGATTCTCCACTTGGAAGAGGAGTAGGGAAATTCTGTCTGCTGCCATTTCCATATTTGATACTTTTATTGAATTAGTTACTGTTAAGTGTGAAAATCTCAAAACCTCATTAACCTTCAGAAGAAATAAAATTGAAAATAATAAAATACAAATGTATATGACTGCATTCCTTTGGTTATGTTCTTTCCACTACTCCCTCTCATTTAGCTCCCACAGGGCCATTAATTGATGTAACCATTGTGTTCCCTAACAAAAATGAAATGTCCCCAGGTATTACTGTTCTTTAGGCATCTCTCCACTACAGCCTCTTTCCAGGGCCAGCTGAAGGCCATCCCAAAACGCAGTGCCTAAAAATACACATATAAAATCCTTGCTGCCAAAGATGTAGGGCCTAGGTGTGGAACTGTGAGAAATCAGTGAGAAAAAAATGTTAATAGCAAGCTCCAAAACTAGAATCAAATGTATAAGGAGTTATGGAGAAGGTTAATTTTCACATGTGCCAATTCTAGACTGGTAGACAGTGTCACATCTATCTGTTGGTTTCATATAAAATGTAAAACAACACTGAAGAATCCTAGCTTGGACACGATAACATAACATCTGAGTCTCTTGAAAAAAAAAAAAAAAAAAAAAAAAAAAAAAAAAAAAAAAAAAAAAAAGAGCAAGGGTTTAATTATATCCTGACAGTCTGAAAAAACATCAAAAGCATATGTCTGAGCTATAAATAAGATGTCAGAATAACCCAGGATTCATAGGGGCACTATTATTTTCCACAGATAAATATCAGCAGAGCAAGTTCGTATTCTACTTGCATTTCTTATTCCCAAGAGGGCATCAGATAGGTACTGTTGAATCTCCCAGAATAATTTAATGCTACTTAGCCTTAAATGAGAATATTAATACAAAAAGGACATCAGCAATGCAGTGGAAGGCAATCTATGGAAGATACACATATATGGAAGATGAATACACGTAAGGAAGACAGAACAGGTTGTGCTGGTGAGCATATACTGTTGTGTGCTACAAAGAGTTTAGAGGGAAAGTGGATTTAAAAAGAAGATCCAAAGACATCAGTAGAATAGAACTCTTCAGCCTAAAAAAGACATATCTTTTGGAATATCATAGGTTTTAAAACAAGCATAAAATACGTGATTAAGGAACAATTCTTCACTTTTTTCTAATAAGAGACTACCAAGCAAAGCAGGTTCAAAATTAAGAAATGTGTGGATCAGCTGTAGAAGTTACCACCACAGGATATCATGGATGCCAAGAGTGCAGATTGTTTCCAGGTGCTATTAAAACACGTTCATGACCTCTCTGAAGGTCTTTAAGTACCAATAGACCAACTTTTTCTCAGGTAGACGCCACAAACTGTATGAGTATTCCAGGTGCATAACTATATTTTCCTTGTTGTTATGCACTTTATCAAGGTATCTACAATTATCCCTGACTGGACTCAGGATATTTGACTTAAATTGTTCATAATTTTAATAGAAGTAAGACCAAATTCAAGAGTACAGAATACAAAGATGGGAATACATCACTTGGAAACAACTAATGGGACAGGATGCAGCTGTTATTCTATGTATCATGACAGAGACAATAGTTTTGTTGCAGAGACAAATATGTGCAATGACTGTACATAAAGTTCTGCCGGAAATTATCTTATTCTAAATATTAAACCAGTAACATTCTGGATGAGTAGACTATCTTTTAAAGTGAAGCTGACTGAGTTTGTCAGTGTATTTAAATGGCAGTGCTACCTTTCTGTCTGGTACCAGGAGTCCCACATTCTGGAGGAGGAGGAGAAGCTTGTGGAAGAAACACAGCAAACTCACTTAGAATTTCACCAGCAGCTAGTCACAGAAATCCAAGAAGCTCTTCAGTTTCTTCAACAGCACATGGAGCAGGTGATTGGACAGGTACTGGTGCAGCATGCCCGACAGGAAGCTGGAAAAAAGACCTCACATGATGGACAGGACTTCAAGGTATGGAAACATTCAATAGCAGTTTTCAAAAAAAAAAAAAAAAGCTACATTACCCTATGCCCAGAAGCATCAGCAAGAGACCATTACAACCTGTGTTAAAACTGAAGATGCCTTGCAAATGATTTACAAACCAACATTTAGGTAGAAGTACAGTATTTTCTAGTGACTCAATATAGCAGCCAAACCAGGTTTTATTTAGCCAAACCCTGGAACATAAAAAGAATTGAGTTTTGATGACAGAGAATAGCAAAAATGAGGAAGAAGTGGAGATTTTTTATCTACTGATCAGGGTTTTTTAAAAATAAATAATTGTATGTTAACAGCTTCATGTTAATTAATAGATAAATAATTAAGTAAAAATTGCTTCATAGGTTAATAAAATTGTTCCAAAGTAAACATTTGGATTTTCTGTATAATGAAAAGTTGTAGTAGAGCTACACATTTATTGATTTACTTTGCTAGCATTTGGGTTGACAGGTAAAATGGTCTCTAGAGCTTGAATGGATAGTGGAATGGCCCCTTCCTAGGTGGAGGTGAAGCACATTAGCAAGTTTTTACAGTAATTTTTCCTGTTAAACTGTTCCATGAATCAATAGGAATACCTGTTTTCCAATGTCTCAACCTGCCACATTTTTAAAGCACAAAATTTTCAGTTTTGTGTGCACAAACAAGGTAAGATTAGCTCTTCAGTTTCAGACAGGTCAAAACACTTCAGTTTTTCACTTAGTGAATTGTGACTTGTACTGTATAATACAGGAGAGACTGGTGGAAGCTGCTGTGGAAAGTGTGTATGGGACCAGCAATAATATCAATAAATTGGTGCAAAACTACTATCAGCAATTAGAAGAAATCACAGAAAGCTATGAAGGGAAAAAGCTTCAACACTTTAAATCCTTACAAGGTATGTATGATACTGACAACTGCAGGATGATTCTGGGTCTTTAACAAATAATTTTGTTCTGATTGTAAATATTACTTTTCAAGATAACAGAAATGTTCCTTGAAGTGAGCAACAAAGCAAAATGAGTGTGTAGATCCACTTCTATCATTGAAGGAGAAGTGGTAGAACTATTGTTTTTAATAATTACTTTAATTACAACTGTCATTATTAATAATTACTTGCATTACAGATGCAGGACCGTTACTCAAAGATTGGTACAGACACACACAGACCTTTGCCCCAGAGTTGGATATTGTAGTTTAACCACAAACTCTGGTTCACCCAGCTGAGATCAGAGATATCACCAGTCACAACCACCAGCGGTTGGTTTTCTGGTGTTCTGAATCTCAACACAAGGCAGAAGAATTCAGAAAGCAGAGTTGTGCAGTTATGAAGTTGTATAGCTAACATTTAGTGTAAACTGTGTTCACCTTTCATATTAATAATTTCCAAACAAAATAAATCAAGGAATATTCACTGGGAGAGGCTATATGGCAGGCACCTACAGACTGAATCTTTTTCCTAGAAGGGAGGGGACCTGGGTTTCCAATCCCTGCCTCCCATGTTAGAAAACCTAAACATCATTGGCAGACAGTCTGCACTTCCTCTAAAGTGACTGCCGTCAGCTTTGAGGATTAGAGTCTTACATTCATTCCTCTTTTTTTGGCTCAGTGAAATGTTCTCTCTGAAGTTGAGGAATGCACTAGAGGAGACACCAAAAAACCAAGCGTGCCCATCCTGGAGCACTCTGAGCTACTGCATCATTTCTTAGCTATCAACCATGACCCTCACAAACTGTGAAACTGCTGAAGAGGTTTATGAACTGCTGGATCTCACATAAATACAGGCAGTTTCTCCTGGAGTTATTTTTAATTGCATTCCTTCAGGACAGGAAAAAAAAAGGAAGCTGTGATTATTGATTTCTTTTGTAAACACTTTCCCCTCCCTTGGATGAAGACTGTTGGCATTAAATGAAGTTAGCAAAACAGCAATAGCATCAGAGGCTAAGTATTTGAGACACATGGAATAGATTTTTTTTCTTAAAAATATTAAACAGAAAACAGTCTTTGGCCACAGAAGGGAGTTTTTGAAGAGGAACAGGTGTATCTACTCAAGGCTGAGTTCCACAGATGAGTTGGTAGGAAGGATTTGTGAGCCTCAGTAGCAGCTAGAAATGCTTACTGGTTGTAAGGCATAACCAATGTGTTCTGCACTGCTCTCTTGTGAACCTTGAAGATCTTAATATTTGAATCTGAAGTGCAAAATCCATCTGGGTATTTTTGGCAATCTGTGTTTTTGACATTGGCAGCTAACAAGGCAGTCAGTCATTTAAGTTCTCACAAAGTCTCTCTAAAGACCTCTTTGGCCCTGATTCAGCCAGCTACAGTGTCTAAAATCTCTTTGAGTTTTTAAACAGGAATTAAAACTGAAGCCTGTTCCAGAATGCTGCTCAGATCTGAGCTGTGGTGTATGTCAGTACACCCTTGAATGTTCTGCTTCGTTGGTGCATTGATATTGCCATCTTCTGGTCTCCCAGTTACGTTGCGAGACCTACATTATTGGTCCCTAGAACCACAGTCAGCTTTGTGGTGATTGTTCATTCAGATTATTTTTCCTTCTAGAGTTTGTATGGCTATATTACTGTTTCAGTGTATTGGAAGAAAATTGCTCATGTAACTGGAGCACATTTTCTTTTCAACTGAAGAAACCAAAAATCCTTCTGCTGCCATGTAAGCCTACAGGCATGAGGGGAGATGGAATTACTTATGTTGGTAATAAAAGCAGGAGTGTTTTAAATTTGGATGGACAGAGAGAAATTTTCCATTGTAGCAGTTGATCTGCTCTGTAAAATACTGCAAACCTATATGTACATGCTGCAGCCCAGCTGAGATTTTCAGTATCAGCACACAGCTACCACAGCTTTGTTGTTGCTTTTGCCATTAGGAGTGAGCACTAACATCTCCTAAGGGAATTGGATGCTTTAGTACATGTAAGTCTTTTTTTAACCTAAGAACAAATTTGGGATGCAGAACCCTACTACTTTGTCATTTCTGCTTCTGTATTGGCCCTAGAAGCACTCTGTGGTACTTAACAACCTGAACCTCTGCTCCTCAGCACAGCCAGGACACTGTAAGCCTGCCAGCCACCCAGCTGTTTTCCATTCAAGCTCAGCCAGGAGGCAGAACATCCATGCTTTTCTTTTCAGAAGCACCTGATCTGTTAGGTGATCTTCAAGCATGAATACCACACAGAGTGTGATCCTACTCACAGATACTCTCATTACTTCTCTTTCTAAAACACAAGATGTAAAAAAAAGTGTTGGCAAAAGTGATCTACTGTGTGACAGCCCTGGGGTTACAATAGCCGCATAAGGAAATTTCTTATTTAGGAAGGTGAAGGTTTTCTTCATATTGCATTTTTTGTTTAAGTATTACAGTTCTTGCTTAAGTCATCAAGGTCTTTTCATAAAATTTATGCTTTGAATCCTGTGTTAATCTGTTAGTCTGGTGGGAGAAATAGACAGAAATAGGAATTCAGTGGCATTACCATTGCAGCTAAATGATGCACAGACTGTTACCTGTTTAGCAGATCACAGTGGGAGAGCAAAAGTGTGTAACAAGTACTTGATATCCCTAAGGAGCAGTAACTTTGGAAGGACTACCTAGAACAGGAATTTGTGCTGATGAAAAACAAACTGTAAGGGTGCCACAACTCGGAAGTTGTGATTTTGAGCAGAAGATTTTACAAAAACAATATTTCAGCAGAAAGAAGTGAAAGGAACAGACTTCGGAAGAAACAACAGCATGAACTGGCATTGAATGAACAGACCAAAGGCCTCCTGAACATATCATCCACAGTCCATCAAAGGTAAGAGCAGGCAGCAGCACTCCTGACTCTTTAAATGCTGTGTTTGAAGATCTACATAAATGTCTAGCTGAATAAATGTCTTGGATTTGCATTTTATATTTGTCTTTGATGGAAAAGAAGTCTCTTGCCAAATTACATCTACCCTTTGATCTCAGAGAATTACTTTCTTATTAAATAAACTTTTTAATTCTCATTAGTTACAGACTGAAGAACTATACATAGACAGTTTGAAAAGAGAGCCAAAAACAATGCCAAAACATTTGCCAAATTTTAAAAGAAATTTAGCATAAATGTAGGATAGGAACTAATGCAGTCTAATCCATTGTGTTCCATCTTTTCTGCTTTGAACATCAAAAGTGTTTTTTAGTTTGCTGTTGAGTAAACACATTCCATGAAGAGAAAAAGTTTGAAGCATAAATAATACTCAAAATGGCAAGAAGATTTCAGTGAGTGTTTTGGACAATCAGGATTTCTTGCACTAAATTTGAGTGGAATCACTCAAATGTTAATTCAATAAAAATCATTTTTATTTCATTACTGCTATTATGAAACTCAGAGTCCAGCAAAAAGCACTGCAATTCCAAAGGAATAAATTGTCATAAAAAGCTGTATGACTTGGCAGGCACATGATACATTTTTGTAATCATTTTATTTCTTTACTCTTGCTTTATTATCCAGAACAACACCGCATCTGCCATTTTGACATTGTAAAGAGGTTCATTCTTTTTTCAGACATTCAGTTACTTCCTAAATTGAGAGAAGTCATTGCCAATTTTCTGTTTTTCATCTTTGTTCGAATTCATATAGAAATGGATTCATGTAATAAAGGGCTTCCTAAAAGACCTGTTAGTTATTCATTTAACAATTTTATCATTTATTCTGACATATGAATTCAATTCTAACTGTTGCCTCTTTTTCCTCTCATAATCTGTCCTAGTCTCTTAAAAGAAAATACAATCAAATTGGCCTTCATGCAAGCAGAAATATGGTATTGAAGAATGTAATTACCCAGTATCTAAGCTGATTTCATAACTATTAGTAATCAAACCCATTTTCCTATTGTTATTATGATTTCTTTTACAATCAAATGCTGGTCCTATGTAAATTAATGACAAAATTTCCCTTAATTTTTCTTCACTCTTATTAAATTTAACATGGATTGTTTTATATCCTTTTCCCTTGGTGCCAAGTTATGAATCTGAGTTCAAAAAGCAAATTTTGGAAGCTAACCTTCAGTAAACATTGACCATTACAGTAGCAGCTTCATTATGTGCAGATGTCAGAAACAATTTGTGTTATCTCCTTCCCTGAGGAATGTGATGCATGATGGACAGCATTGCTTCAAGGTATATCAGGCAAGAGAACAGAAGAAATACAGATTCAGCAAAGTTGCAGCCATTGTGGTTCTACTCTATTAATATTTTAACCAGCAAAATAAGCTAAGACTATAGCTGTCAATGCTTCCAATTGCCAAGTTTTGAGTTACCATGTTTCTGGCTCAGCCTCAGGCTGATACTGAAAAGCCCTGAATGAAATGCCTAATTCTTAATCCCTTATCCTCACACCTGATCTTCTAACAGCTTGTCTCTTTGGCAAGCAGACAGTAAAGCCGACTTCAGAAACATCCAGTGGTTTTGAAAACAGACATCAACATTAGAGCTAAATTCCAGCTCCCAAAATCCAGGCATGGAGAACCCAAACTCCAGCTGCAATTCCTACCTCCAAAAGGAGTTTGTATTCCATGGAGAAACAAAGCAGGTTATTTTAATAAGTTAGTCTGTGTAAAAATCTAGCACAAAACGTTTTGCCCTAGCAGAAACTGAATGGGCTAACATCATTCTCTCTACAAAATCTAAATACACTTGGCCAGGTTTGTGTTCCTCCCTTGAACTGAACAACATCAGTGCTTTTAAGTTTCTCTTGATTAGGATGGTGCTGCAGCAAAAGAAGGTTTTGGCTCAGTTTGAATTGCAGCAGCAAATTCGTCTGGAGTCTCTGAAGCAGAAGCTGCTGGGATTGCATCACCTAGAGACTGAGCTGGAGACTCAGCTAAAGGTAAGTCAGGGCAAAGTGACTCAGGGATCTGAAGCAGTCCATGGCAAAACACTGACAGCTTATAAAGGTCTTTTTGCTGTCCTAGTTGAAATCAGTGCCAAGATTCACCCCTGCCTTATAGGAAATGCTTCCCTGATGCAAGCCATCTTGTTTCTTATGTTTCTGCAGGGATATAAACCTTTTTTGTTGTGCCACACGTAGAATAACATAACCCAGACTCAAGCTGTGTTAACCGACTTCTGGTTTATCCTTGTGTGCAGGAAGCAGAGCAGGACTTTGTGAGAGAGTTGGCTGCACTGGCCCGAGTTCCAGTGGCTGTGAAGAAGAAGCCTTCCAAAAGGAGCAGGCCAGCAGGTTAGTGCAATCCTGAATTGTTTAAAACACCTCACATCATTCCATGTTGCAGTGCATATTTTGCAGTATGATACAGTGGAGTTTCAGGAGATAATTTTTATCAGTGCCATTTCCCTAATTGGGGTATAGAAAAGTAAGGCAGCCTTCCAAGGTCCCCCAGCTTACCAGTAGTACAGCCATAACTCACTCTAGAGCAGTCCATTAGCCAGTACATTGCATTGTTCTTACCGCTACTGAGGTAAGGCTTTCCCTTGCTCAAACCAAAATTGTTTTTCATATCTTTATAATGTTCTTTAAAATGACTCTATTCACCTCAATCCCTTAAGGCTTTGGGAGGACAGCAGAGCTGAATCACGCAGCTTTCATTCTCCTGGTAGAATGGAAGAATTGCTTTCCCACACAAATGCTCAAAAGTAAAATCTTACTGAATCAGAAATTTTAAATACATATATTAATTTACTGCAGTTTTAACAAATTAGACTAATTCATTATTCAAGAGATGCTCAGGGACAAATTGTCAGAATAGCCATTGCATTCCCTGATCCACATTTGGGATGGAGCAAATTCTCATCCTTTGAGCCATGCAGTCCTCCTGTCATTATCAGGATGAAAGATTTGCCACAATGTTTGAAAGCTGCTGAAAGGTGAGATGAGTGCCTGCAAGGGAAGGGCAGCAGTTCACTCACCTGGACATTTTTGAAGTCTCTTTTCCCAGTCAAGTGTTTCTCAAGTGTGCAGACCTGTTTACCCTGGTAGGCAACCTGACCTCAGGGACACTTAGATCAGGACCCTAAAAACAGGGACTTTTTAACATAAAATTGTTCTGATTCAAATGATAAAATTACAAATTGGCTTTTCTTCTGTTTGCTGGTAACTTCAATTACTTGCTAAGAAAATACACGATAGGGCTTTCAACTGTTGTTCCTTATGAAAGCTTACAAGCAAGTTCAAGGTCTGCTCTGTGAGAGCTAACTGATGGTAAAAAATATACTCTAATGTAAAGTGGAATGCTTTCCTTGGAATAACAATGTTTGTGTGAAGTGTTAGAGTATATTTGTTTGCTTTAAGTTCATCAAAACCAGACAAGCTCTATTATATGCAATTCTTTCACTTTTTAAATCTATCTGCATTTGGCAATTCAGGTGAAAAAACAAACTCAAAAAGAAAGACCTTTCAGCCACCAGCATCGGCAGACAAAGATGATTCTCGTGAGAATATTCAAGAGCCCGCTGCACTGACTTCTGACTTGCACAGGTACAGTAGATGCTAAAACAAGGGTGGAAAAACTATTTCTAAAAAGCAGTACAAAATCTACTTCATTAGCAGATACGGCAGTCAGACCCAAAATATAATCCCTTCTCTAGCTGAGCTTCTTCGTCCATAGTGACTTCTATCAAGTACTTGACATTTTTTACCCCATACTCTTTTGCAAATTTAGGAAAGTTATCTGAGTTTATTGTCTGTGGTGCTGTGTATTTTATAAATAACTGATTTTAGGTAGAGAACTGAGAAATACCATTTCCAAATTTCCTTTAATTAGATTTAAAACCTGAGTCACAGACAGCATAAATCAGCAGAGACAAGTGAATCCAATGGAACTATGCTGACATGTAGCAACCAAAAATATGGTCTGTGGTATTTAGGCTTTCAACTTCCACCTTTATTTCAGAAACAAAGGCAAGTGCCAGTGTTTGGCTGATGAGGGTAGCAGCTCTAACAATGATTTTGTTGATAGATGTTTCAGTTGGCTTATGCTGGGGCGCTGCCTAGAGGAGAAGAAACAACCACAAACCTGAAAGATGCCAGCTGATTGCTACGGGCAGATCAAACCAGCCAGCTGGACGCTGGGGCTTGATATATTGAGCAGAGAAAATCCTGTTGACAGGCAAAGCAAACAGTTGGTTCTCAGGAGCCACAGGCCTTTGGGGAAAAGTATTTATCCCCTGAGTGACCTCAGCCTGGGACTGACTTCAGGAGATGGCTCCTTTCCCTGATGGCATCAACCCTTTTCACACACTCCTTTCCCACAGCCAACAAGGGATATGTATGTAGGGAACAGGGACCTAACAAAGGAACATTTATCTTTAGGCAACTTTGTTTTGGCAGCCTCAACAGAGGCAGCTGAAACCAGCAAGTGCAGAAGTTATAATTATATAGCAAGCACCTTTCTTCTCTTACCAAAATTAGTTTGAGAGAATTGTAGCATTTTTAAAAAGTCTACAATGTCACTTTATTTTTCTTTTTTTCCAGTGTGACTTTACAGAGGCCACATGCAGGGGAGACTGAGCCAAGGAAAAACTCAAAGATGCTAACAAAAAGAGGCAACAGGTAGCAAAAGCACTTATGAGCTTTCTGAACACAGAGCACCAAAGCATTCTTCTGGGGAGTCCCAGCAGCTCTGCTTTACTGAGGACCAACAAAGAACATCAGTAATAACTGAGAAATCTCCTTTAGCTACAGACCAAGAATCAATCCCAACTTCCTTTAGCTGTAAATAAAACATTCCCACTTGGTTTTGATAAGGGGGAACAAGTAAGTCTTTAATATAAGCTTTTCTAGATCACTTGGAGAATGTGGAGGGGAGATAGTTTTAGATTAGGAATATACCTGAGGAAAGTGCACTTGTAGGAGAACAGATCCACACTGGGTTGGTTGCCCAGCTCAGTGTATCTCAGTAAGGTTTCATTACAATAGTGATGTACCATTTGGTTTTGAGCCCTAAATGTGGTAGATTTGGTCTTAATATTTTGTGATTGCTGCTTTGGACTAACAAAAGTAGATAGAAATGTGACAGGTACTGAACAGGCTTCAGATGGTATTGGTACATCAAAAGATTACATTTGACCTCTCTTTTGTTATATTCTAGTGCTTTCAAAGCTATGTATGCTTTTTAACATTTGTACAAAGGTTTTTATAAGTTTATATCTCTGTGCATGTTTCAGATTTGAAATTATTATATTTAGAAAGAATGAGACAAATATAGTTTACTTTTTTGGTTTTCATACTTCAGTTTCTATTCCTCTTCCTTAAGTACAGTCTTTTGTTTCCAGCATACTTTGTTATGCTCATTATGTTTCCTATGGAAATTCTTCTTGTTATGCAAAGCAGCTGGTTCTTACTGGCTGTACAGAGAGCACCTGCATTGTGTAATAAATTGCCCTACTTTAGCAATCTTACAGCTTCCAGGAAAATTTTCTGCCTTTTTAAAATGAACATATATTTTGCTAAGGAAAAGGCTGTCCTTTGGTGCACGATAGAAAACACTACATCAGTTCTGCAGTTCACCTCAGACAAGAAGTCCCACCTCACAAATGACTTTCCCAGCGATGTTGCACACAAATGTGAAATGGTTATTTTTCACCTCAGTGATAGTCTTTTTTTTTTCCTTCAAATGGTACCACTTCAAGCATTTGATCCTGATATTTCAGTACCTGGTCTCTATGGTCTCTCTGCTTTCCTGATCAGGACATTTTAGTTGTTGCTTGTGCTTTTATTAAATGGATGCAGCCTATTTACCTCTGTCTCAGCATCTTAATTCTGCAGTGCAATCTATATAGATGGCAAGAAGGAAGTTTCTAATATTAGAGTTGATGATGTTTTAAACCAGGCAGTACAGCAGCAGCTCCCACCACTGTTATGATCCAGCATAATCACCCAAGCAGGGTCTCTAATTAGCTGACCCGGGTCTGTAATGACCCGAGCGAGGTTTTCGTGGATGCTGTGACTCCTTTGGCTAGGCGGGGCTGAAATGGCTTTTTCTTTGCATTAGGAAAAGGTTCAGATTATCCAAAAGCAGGGCAGCAGTGCCCTCTGCTGGGCACCAAGCAGGAGTGTCGGCTCCCCGCGGGGGCCCCCATGGAGTCCCCGGCTGTGGGCACGGGCACCTCCCTGCCCGGTGCTGCGGCTGCTCGTCTGCCCGACAGCCCTGGGCTGCAGCTTCTCCAAACAGACATCTCTTCTCTTCTCCTACACTCAGATCAGCTCCCTGGCAAAACACCTGCTGCTCTTGCCCCTGTTACTGACTTAGTCTCCTTCAGTTACTCCATAGATTCACTGCCCTGTTTAACACCGTGTGCAGATCTCTGGCATAGCATGGCACTTGCTATCACTGCCTCTCAGTGATGCGGATACTGAACAAGAAAGTTTCATTGGACCAAGAAACAAGCGAAGCACTGTTCAATTTACGTGTTATATTATAGAATCAGAGTCATTTATGCTAAAAAAGACCTTTAAGATCATCAAGTCCAACTGTAAACCTAACACTGCCAAGACTACCAATAAAGCATGTCACTAAGCACCCCATCTGCGTATTTTTTTAAAATGCAAGAATCAAGATAGCCCACAATGGTCCTTCTGCTGTATAAAAATGCAGAAAACCTCATTTTGCAGAAGTC
>NW_008622151.1:0-29334 GCF_000691845.1 Merops nubicus
ACAGTTCTGGCCTGGCCCAGGATGGGAAAATCCAGAGAAATCATGATTTCTACAGACAGAGGAGGTGGCACCTTGCTTAAGTTTGCCCTGTGCTACCAGGACATACCATACTTCCACTAATTCCCCTTTTTCTGCATATCTACAACCACAAAATGTCTGTAGCACTTCTCAGAAGAGCTGGGTGGTAATGTCATTTCTTCAGACTTCACAGGTTAATGGACCTTGAGAGAACCCTATCAACTTTTAAATGAGAGCATCATTCTCTATTTGCCACCAACAAGTCATTGTGAACACGGGGCCGAGTCAAACCAAACTGCAGAAGATCTGCTGCCTGAAGGGACTGCATAGGAGATACATTGTGCTTTTGAGCTCCTGCTGGTATAAAACACTCTACATTAAAAATTATCATCACTCTGATAACCAATACTCATCCATTGACCTTCAGTGTGATCCTCCCTCTCTTTGATAGCTGGAACTAACCTTTTCAACTGCCTCGCTTCACATGACTTACCTGTTTCACTAAAACACCCTTTTCAACACGGGTGTACTCTCCAGAGTTACAAAATCAAGGTGCCAGGGTAATTGCTGGACAGCCAGACCCTGTTACTCCAGCAATCTTTGTAGCAAGCCAAGTCAGCGAAGAAAAAAGATCAGTTGCTACAGATCAATAATTCCTTTAACTCAGGGCAAGTGTTTTTGAATCCTCCACCACCCCCCTATGGTTGGACTTCATCCTGAGGGTCTTCTCCAACCTAAACGATTCTGTGATTCTCTAATGCAATGCTAAACTAAAAAAAACCAAACACAATGTTAACATTTGACCTTCATAAGCATTCAGAATCCTATCATTAGCTAACGTGGGGGCTTTTTTGCAGGCAGACAGTTTTACTTTGTATACCTTGTTGCATAAAATTATCATTAACAAGATATATTACCTAATTATGCTGGTCTGTTCTACTTCTGAGGAGAATTGCAGCTATAAATTTCACCCAGTCTAGGCGCTGTGTGCAGAGGCTTCTGAGAGAACCCCACGACCATGAAGAAGGGAGTATGGAGAGAGGGTGTCATTCCATTTGACAAACTGACTGGGATCGCTGTCAGCATAATAGCCCCAGATCTGCAGCCAAAGAGAACAACGTTGATTGTCAACATCAAAAGGGTCAAGATCTATTAAATATTTATGGCTCTGGGCTGTGCTGACAGCTCTTGATGCGTTCTCAGAGCTGATCACTCCAAGCTGATACATTTCTTCTGAAAGTTGGCCCATGGAATCTGTAGTGGTTCCTGATGTTTACTCATTTCTTTCCCATGCTGACAGCCTCGTGTTGTGATGAGCCAGCAGCACACTCCAGTCCTCCAGGAGTGTTTTCTTGAACCACAACCATGCATTGCTTCCCATAGAGGAGGTTAAATCACCTCCAGGGAAAACATCATAAACCAGCAATGGATATACAGAAGAAAGAGGCAGCCTTTTATATACAGAAGTAGTTTTGTACATCTGTTCTCCCAAAGTGGATAAAAATTGTCCCAAAATTCAGGGTTGTTGGGTTTTTACCTACATGGCAAGTGATACAATTAATTTCCAGTGAGACTAACCCTGGGCTCAAGGCTAAATTTATTCATTCCTTAAGACTGCAAAGATGGTAACATTATTCCAATATTTAATAGGTACAGGGGAAAGGAATGATTTAGGTAGCATTCAAGCAGCACAAAACAAAGTCAGGAACAGAATGAACACCAGCAATAATTATTTGCTGGGGACTAGCTCTTGTTTAACAAACATGATTCTGTCTTCCAGTTGATTACAAGTTAGGTCAATAGTGCAAATTTCCTAGATTCATGTAAGACCTCTAAATTAGCTCCTGAGAATGCAGCATGACTAAAGTACACATTAAATGGATTAAAAATATCTACCTAGCTTGAAAACAGACATTAACAGGGACTTGACATCTGAGGCACCAGTACTAGCAAGTTCCCAAAAGGACTGGGATGAAACCCTTTACAAAGAACGCTTCCATCAATGAGAACTAACTAAAGCAAAGTGAGCAGAGGGAATTGATATTACAAACACTTGCAGACTGATAAATGAGGAAAAGATGAGAGTACTGACAGAGAAATCAGAGCTGCTTGGGAAACAGGAGCCATTCGAACCAAAGATGGTTTAAATCAAAACTCACAAAAAAAAGTTCATCTGGGAAAAATCCTAGAAATTCCAAGTGGAAATATCTGTGAATCATCCAAGCCCATCTTCCTACTGAGATCTAAGCCATCCAGACAGTTGTCTAACTTTTTTTGAGAAAATCTCTTATGATTAAAATTGCACAGGCCTGGAAAGGAGTTTCCCATTTTCCTTTAACTTGAAGAATTCTTAGACTAAGACATCCTCAGCTGCTGTTTCAGGTCACATTTCCTTCTCAGCCAGTCCCCAGTGGGCATGAAGAAGGAGACGTGCTTTGTCCCTGCAACACCCACTTACCACAGCAGCCTGTGACAACCTGTTAGTCCATCTCCCTCCAGTTATCTTTTCGTGACAAACAGCTTCTTCCATTTTTCTTCCCTGGTCCTGCTTTCAAGGCTAAGGAACAATACTCAGGGAAACAGTAATGGGAAAAAAATTAGGGCTTGTGGCAAAAGAAGGGACTAAGTGAGCTCCAAATCACAGTTCTATGGCAAAGACTTGATCCACGTGTTGAAAATATTAAAGGGAAGTAGATACAACTGCCTCTCTCTCTAGCTTTGGTTTCCACACTTAAAAGAAGGATACTGACAAAGATACTTGGAAATAAAAAAATTCACCCCTTTCTGGGTGATCTTTTTCACTGGTAAAGACACTGCCCTTATTTCCAGTTGGTATTTATCTGGTTTCACTTTCCATCACCCGTTCCTCATTCTGTCTTTCTCAGCTAGATTAAAACACCCTCTAGTACCTTGTGTTTTCTCCTCGTGAAATACGTTTGTTGTCTTGCTACCCCTCCTGCCATTCCAAGGGAACTGCTTCAGGGGGATGCAGTGAACTCCTCTGGCTCCCTTTCTGCATCCACAGCACCCTCACTAACTTCCCACCACTTGTCTCAACAGTCCCCAGCTTGTCCAAACTGCAACCCCCAAACTCCAATGTCAAAATCAGTCCTTCCAACCGAGCAGGTCAAGTGTTTGACTGACAGTCAGTAGAGTGTTGACCCTTTTTCTTTTGTTCATCTTTTTCAGCCTTCTCTGCTTGGAGAGATAGGAGACTACGCATCCTGCTGTCACCCAGTTCCAGTTGTACCTCGATTCTCCTCCACTTCTCATCTTTTTTACATTTCATCACTTATTTTATTGATTACTCTTATTTTCTCTCCTCTTTCCTGTTTCTACCTTTTTCCACCACTGCTTTCTCTTTGCTCCACACCCTGTCTCTGTTCTGATCTCCACATTCACCTCTCCTCTTTTTCTCTGCTGTGCTGTGAGAGCAGGTCAAGTGTTTGACTGACAGTCAGTAGAGTGTTGACCCTTTTTCTTTTGTTCATCTTTTTCAGCCTTCTCTGCTTGGAGAGGTAGGAGACTACCCATCCTGCTGTCACCCAACTGCAGTTGTACCTCGATTCTCCTCCACTTCTCATCTTTTTATATTTGATCACTCATTTTATTGATTACTCTTATTTTCTCTCCTCTTTCCTGTTTCTACCTTTTTCCACCACTGCTCTCTCTTTGCTCCACACCCTGTCTCTGTTCTGATCTCCACATTCACCTCTCCTCTTTTCCACTGCTGTGCTGTGATCATCATCCAGCTGACACAGTATAACCATCTCTGCCTTTCACTTCAATTTCACCCAAATCACAGTATAGGAGAAGAAAAAATTCACCTAGTTCCAAAGCATATTTTCAAGTTCATGAAGTTTCTCACACTTTTTTTGCTACTGGTCTGAGTGGTTCATTAAAGATGTAGTGTAAAAAAAAGGAACAAGGCAAAGAACATGTACCATGAATACCTGTGCAGCCCAAGTCCTGCCTATCCCCAAGAACATCAGCAGCCCAGTGCTGAGGGCTTTGCTCAGGGAAAAGCTGGAAGCCAAATTCTCATCTGGCTGGCAATCACACAGAGGAGGGCTCTGAGCCTGGACCTCCATCACCTCCCATGAGGTTTCTCTTATCTCCTTCACAGGGCAGTTTTGACCTTCCCCTGCCCACTCAGTTTCCCTCTCCATCTCCTCGGTCATGTTTTAATTCATGCACATAAGCTCCTGCATAAAAAGACTTGCAACTATCCACATTTGTCAACTAAAGACGCCCAAAGTTTCCCCACCAGTTACTCCAGTGGAAGAATTAAAAATAATGCTGTTTCATTCTTTGATCTGCACACAGCAGAAAACATTTTCTTTAGAAAACAAAACACAAGATTACTAGGTAACAGTTAATTTCCTAATTAACTGCACCATATCTTCTTTTTTTTTTTTTCCCCTTTTACATTACTGAAAATAAGGTTAGGGAGGAGAAATTATTTTCTGCATTAATGACATCTGGCACCAGCAATTTGCAGTTATTTTGACTGGTACAGTACTTAAATTACTAACAACACATAAAACCCAGTGAGCTAATAGCATTCTGTGGCAGGAAGAAACACACTTTGTCAACATTATATTTCCACAGGACCAGATTAATTTAATTACAATTAATTTATTTTTTTTTTTAGCAAATGGCACCAACAGACATGCATGGCAAATAATTTGCGTATAAATTACTCCCACTCCTGCTCTAGATGTTATCAAGCTCCAAAAAGCCACTTACAACTAGGTGAATTCACTGTCACTCTCCATAATCGTGTAGGAAAGTGTGGGCAAAGTTGTTGCAAAAAATGTGTATTATTTCGACAACAGCATGTGTCTGGTACTTCCTCAAAGGCTGCAGACTGAGCAGAAAAAGCAGCATTTGCTGTAACAAATGTCCATGTTCACTCTTGGCAAGACATCCCTTCCTCAAATAAGCATTTTTAAGAAACTTCATGGATCTGTATTTTCAGAAACAGCATCCGCATGGAATTTATGGGTTCTTTGGAATAAATTTAAGACAATTCATGGGTTTATTGTAGAAGCACCTAGAGATGATCTCTCTGAGAACAAGCACCTGAGCTGACCCCCTACTCTGGCTGCTTCCTGACAGGGGAACACTTTTTCCAGAGTTTGATGCAGAAGAGCACTGTCCCATGGGATTGCAGTGCCAGAAGCCAGCTCCCCCTGCAGACCTTTGCTCAAAGGCTGTTTGAACCAATTGCATGCAGGAACACAGGGTGGTTGAGTCTCCTTCCTCAAATCTGGCTAAACCTGGCTAAGAGCTATTAAAGAAATAGCCCAAGAGGTGCAAAGAGGACAGACACAGACATATGAAATGACTGTATGAGCCTTCAAAGAAGTAGTTTATGCCATTCGTGTGTTTTCCCTGTTTTCCATCATCTTTCCACTGTGTTTTTAACAAGGGAATCTCCTCCCCTAACTCAGCCAAAGTGATCTTAGTGGCTAAGTTCAGATTCGCACAGCATCTCTGGTCTAAGCTTTAGATATCTCAATTAGCACTTTAAAGGCTCCATCCAAGGCAGTGAACTGACAATACCTCATGACAGCTCTTTCCTGCTATCCTGCCAAATTTCTCTATTATTCATGCTGCAGATGCCTCCACTTCAAAGGACTTTAAGATGCTTCACGGAGCAGCCTCATGTATACACCTGAAATAATTTCCTACTGGTTTATAAAGTTCAGCAATATTAACTGGAAGGTGCTTCCTAACATCTGGGTCAGTCATTTGCCATTCAGATCTCAACAGAAAACATAATTCAGACCTCATAAAACTGCTAGTTAGGTCCCATCATCAAGCCTGTTGGTTGAGGTAGCTTGCAAAGCAGAATCAGGACAGAAACTCAAGAGATAAAAACTTGAGCAAACCAGTTCAGCCAGGTAACAAGCACAGCACTTCCCACGCTGTATTTTGGATTCACAGAAGCAGCTCAGGCTATCAGTGAACAAAACTGGAGGTTATTGGCATTACCACCATGGAGCCCCACAGAAATTTCAACCCTAGCACAACCATGCAACCTGTCTGGAAGGAAAAAAGTCACAGAAGGTGGGGGAAGAGGGAAAAAAATGCCAATAGACACTACTCAGTATTTCCTGGGAACTCAAGTGCATGACCTAATTTTTCAAGTTTTGAATAGAAGACTTTAATGGGGGAAATAAGAGTTATCCATGATAAAGCTGGATGAATTCCTATGATCCTTTATTCAATAGAAATTGATAATCACTTCTCATATCCTGTGTTTTACTCTTAAGTAGAAAAATTCAAGAAGATAAATGCTTGGAGAGCACAATCTCTTATAGATGTTACTCAGTGATTCACAGGAAGCCAAGCTGGAGATTAACATGATGAACACAATTATCTTCAGCTTCTTCAGCATTTCTGCAATCTAATATCATTCACTTCATACTCAATTGCCCAATTGTTGTGATATCACAATATTAAGAATATTTGCCAACAGAAAATAATGAGAGGAAACCAGAGTTCCTCTGAGGAACTCTTAAATTTAGGCACCTAATTTAATGCTGCAGTGTTCAAAGCTGTAGAGCACAAAAGTTTCCTTCCCTTGGAAACATAGAATGCAATAAATAGTTACTTCTGACTCTTAGCACTGTGGGTTTTTATCAGTGGAGTCTTGCTCTTGACCACAGTGAAAGACAAGTTTTAACAAAATGTGAAAATTTAACAAAATGCAAAGAATGAACAAAACAGCCTTTTCTTCAACAAACTACCAGCAGAGGCAGCAGGAAAGTGTCTCCTGCATGGAAGTGTGTGGTTCTCTCTTCTAAGCCCCTCTATTAAACAGATCTCCTATTTGGATAGAGAAGAAATATGGAGGAAAATACAATTTTGGAAATCTCTTGTAACACTCACCCCTCTCTGCTCAAATCTGAGCTTTTGATGAATATTTTCAGTTTCTCTTCAAGCTTTAACCCTACCACTGCCTGAACATTTACCCCACTTCTCTTTTTCTGTACATAAGAGATTAGTAAACACCAGTATTCCTTTCAAGCTCCTTCAGAAATTTGTGAGCACCTGTTCCATAAACTGAGATTCCAAGCTAATTAATATTTTAACAGAAGAAAATTCAGTCTAACAAATCGAGACCAGCCTATACCTGTGTTGTGCTTCAACTACTCATCCTAGGAAGGTAGTTCACAGTTGCTATAGCACAAATTTACTCAACTCAAGCATTTTCTGCAGGTGAGTCCCTTGCTCCCTGCAGATTACTATTAGGCTGCTCCTCTAGTTCTCTGGCAGTGATCCAGCAAGCTTCAGTGCACACAAAATGCATGTTATCACTAGATCTTCAGCTGGATTAAGCCAAAAACAACACTGATGACACCAAGACACATGCAGCCTGTCAAAAGCATTGCCATGGACAAGGGAGGGGCTCTCCAGGCTAAAGCAGACACAGAACTGCCTTGCTCCCACTCTCAAATCTGTAGTATTGGTCATGCACAGGTTACAATATACCCTTGCTCTCTGCAGATGACTATTAGGCTGCTCCTCTGCTTCTCTGGGACAAGCAGTAGTGATCCAGCAAGCTCCAGTGCACACAAAATGCATCTTATCACTAGGTCTTCAGCTGGATTAAGCCAAAAACAACACTGATGACACCAAGACACATGCAGCCTGTCAAAAGCATTGCCATGGACAAGGGAGGGGCTCTCCAGGCTAAAGCAGACACAGAACTGCCTTGCTCCCACTCTCAAATCTGTAGTATTGGTCATGCACAGGTTACAATATACAAATTACAGCCGTGCTCAAGAGTTTTAAACTAAAACCCCTTGATATTCAACATAGATTAGACTCAAAGGTTCTTATGAGATTTAAAACAAGCAATCCACTCCTTGAGAGCTACACGTTACTGTTTTTGAGGGCTAGGAAGCACAATGTGCACTGCTGATGCTCCACATGCTGTCCAAAGCAACTGCTTGGTGGACAAGGCTTTTCCTTTTCATGCATTCTGCATTACCTGCAAGAAGCCAGCACAGAGCTCAACCACACTGACCCCATGCTCTCAGCTGAGTCCTAGCAAAAGGCTGCAGTGACCCAACATCATCTGCTGCTGCATCCTGCTACTTCCCATCTCCCTCTTTCCCTACTCAGTTTTAGCCAGCCAGTCCCACTCCTTTTTCTGCTGGGTGAGAGAGCTCAGCTGGCTCCCTGGGAGATGAACCAGCATGAAAAACTTGTTCCTGCTGAGCCTTCTCCCATTAAGGCTCCACACCTTAACATACTCACCAAGATGAGCTATTGATGCTTAAGCATATGAAAAAATCTGATGTCCACACACAGCAATAAATAAGCTAAGCATATAGGTTACAGCTATGCACATAAACCTCTGCAGAGCTCGGTGAAAATTAGAGGGGAAATGAAAATGTTGGAAAAAAACAAACTTTTTATTTATAATAGTTCTTATTTTCTTATTTCTCATATTACCTCTAGCACCTGAACACCACATTTAATAACATTCTTTTTAAAGAGGAAAAAAAAAAAAAAAATAGAAACACACCAAAACAAAACCACAAAAAAAAAACCTCCCACAACTTCCTACACAAGTTCCAAGACTACCAATTGCAAAACACTGGCCACATCAGAAATTCTAAGAGCAAGCTGCTTCTGTACAAGGATTTTTACATGTAAACAATTCAGTCGCATTGTAAAAGCATCATTTTTCTTTTATAAATATGCACACAAATTATTCATATTCTTCCACACCAGCCAGCTCGACGCATTCACATCACCGCCTGCCAAGATGGCTCACTTTTATAAAGATATAGAACAAAAGAGAACAATGGTACCTAATTGCTTTACAAATGGCTTTATGGAGTAATTATATCGTCAGTCCTGAGTGGTTCCAGCTTCCAAGTGTTCTGCCACTAATCTTTTGAATACATTTTTGTTAGGAACTAAGTGGATATCTCAGTAGGGGTAAAAAAGAAAAATAGTCTGGTGGGGAAGATGTGTGAAACTGCAGGAGAGTCACAGCTTATTGAGGATTGATTTCCTACCCCACCAGCCCCCAGAGACCCAACAGCTGCTTCTGTGAACCAGCTTCATGGGAACTGGGCTCCCAAAGCTTTGTACCTGGAATTTTAGCTGCCTTGATGCAGTCATCTGGGGGCAGAGGACTTCCTAAGAGTTCCCAACCAAGACTGGGCTGAGTCTCAACAGGCCAGCAGGACACAGGGACCAAAACTTCTTTCCAGATCTGGATGTACTCTAGATCCATCACTGATGGGTTACAGACTCTACAGCCATCCCTGCAAGAGCACATCTCTGTATCTGCAGTTCCCCCTTGCACTCAGCTTCTGGGTAAGGTCATCTGCAACTCTAGTCACACATATCAGAAGTTATAATATATGTGTCTGAGGCTACCATGACCATCTGCTACCTGCTGGTGAACTCCAACAAGCCAAAAAGCAGATATGAAGTGAGTTGGACACTTCTTCCCTCTTCAAATCTATACCTTGACAAGACCATTTTTTCCCCCAATACTACTAACTATGAAGCAACCCTTTGATGTGACTAATTTCTATTTCTCAGTGCCCTTATCCTTCCTGTAAATATCTTTTCAGCTTGATTTTTTGAATGAGAGTCCCATTTAGCTTACTGGGACAAAGCTACACCTGCTAACACTACTTCAGATTTACAATATACTCTAGTTTCTTTTCCTTTTTTTTTCCTCCCACACATGAGCACCTTGGCTAATATCTCTGTAAAGGTTATTCTTTTTTGGAGCATGTAGGCAGAACAAGAATAAACACCTTATTATTAAAGTAATTTAGGTGCTATTAACATGTACAATTACACAGGCTGGTGATGCCAGCACTGAAAGCAAAAAGCTCAAATTCCCTGCAATTATTCAGGGCACAGAAAAGAACATCTTCAGATTCCAGTTCTAGCTTCTGAAGCCACCTTTGTCAGAGGGATCCCAGTTACTACCCTATTTCAACATAACCATATTCATCATGTGCAGCTCACCATGGCTTTACAGTCAAATTTCATAATAACCTGCGTTTTATAATCGCCTGTTAAAATTTACAAGTTATAGGCAGTTCTGGAATTATTTGTTTTAAAAAGAAGAGAGCAAGCATCACTGGCATACAACAAATTTCTGGAGACAACACATCACAGAAGAGTCAAGGTAGGAAATGACCCCTAGAGATCTTTTAGCCCCACCCTGCCAAGGGAGGGTCAGTAGAGCAGGTTGCCCAGGACCACGTGCAGTCAGGCTTTGGCTGTCTCCAAGGACACAGCCTTCTATCTGTTGGGCTGGAGAGATCAGAACTGGGCACACCTCTTGCAACAGTGCTGCACAGACAGGAAGGATCCTGTCCCTCAGCCTGCTGGCTACACTCTTCCTAAAGCAGTCCAGGACACACTGCCCTTCTTTACTGGCTCATGTTCAACTTCTGGTCCACAAAAACCCCTAAGACTTTTCCTACCAAGCTGTTTGCTTGCCTGGCAGTCCTCAATCTATACATGTGGTTGTTTCTTCCCAGCTGCAGGACTTTGAGCTCCATTGACTTTCATTATGCTCCCACTGGTCCATTTCTCCAGCTTGTCAATGTCTCTCTGAACAGCAATGCAACCCTGTGGTTGATCAACCATTCCTCCCAGTTCCATGTTCTGCAGAGTTGCTAAGAGTCCATCATCTATGTCATTTATGAAGATGTGAAACCAGATTTGCCCCAGTGTCACCTGATCCTGCTTCCACCTCTTGTATGTTTTGAGTGTGGTCAGGAGCTCCATGTTTACCCATGCAGACCTCCTGTCACTTGTGCCCAATTTCCTGGTCATCCAGTTGGCCCACTCTTCAGCTTGGAAGAGATAATCCTTATAAACAACAAAGCAGGACCATGTCTGCCCTCATCAATCCTATTTGCCTCATTTCTTTCCCTCTTTTCCACCACCTCAAACTTACTGTCTCCAAGGGCACCCCCAAACTCACATGTCCAACCAGTTGTTCTTTATAAGGACAGAGTCCAGCAGACCTTGTCAGCTCCTTGATTATCTTTGTCAGGAATTTTTCAACAACACACTTCAGAAACCATCTGGATTGCTCGTGTCTGGCTGGGTTGCCCTTCCAGCAGATATTGTGGTGTTTAGAGGTCCCCATGAAGACCAGGGACTGAGAACACAGGGCTTCTTCTAGTCACCTGGAGGAGGCCTGATCTATTTCTCCTTCCTAACCAGGCAGTCCAACCCACCACAATACTGCCAGCGTTGTACACCTGCTAATCTTGACCCAAACTCTCCACTGGCTCATTGGGCACCTCAAGGCAGAGCTCCATGCACTCCTGCTGCTCTCCTGCACAAAGGGAAAACTTTCTCATTGCCTCCCAGCCTGACCTCCCTAAAGGGCTTGTATCACCCATCACAGCAGCCCAGCTGTGTGACTGGCTTGGAACATCTGGGATCCCAGTGTGGCTACAGACCTGCATCCCAGGAGAGAGACCACCTCCCCCATCACACTGTCCTCTCAGCAGTTCTGTCTGTTCAAGTCCTTTTTACAGCAGTTAACTGAGACCTCTGGAGTGTATCTCCATCCATCGCTTTGATCACAGGCTAAAAATGCCTCCCATGCACTGCTGGACACCACGTGCACCTGAGAGGTATGAACAGAGCCATTCTATTGTCACATCCCATCCCCTGCAGCCATTAATGCAACACAACATGACCAGTGCCAGAAGCTTAGTAAGGGACAGGGGAAAAAGCACAGGAAAGTTAAGCTGGAGGGGAGGGGAGGGGGGGGGGAAAAAAGCACACACCAAACCACATTTTGGGGACAAAAATCTGAATCACTGGTTTGCACAGGTCCAGACAGTAATCTTCAGAAATGCAGGTCAAGCAATCCCTCAGGTCAGAGACCAAACTGGGATTTCATTTCAGCCAACCTGACCGTTTTGCAAACGAGGTGTTTTTATCAGTTCAAAGACACCTGAGCAACCCCTGGAAAATTTCTACCATTGTAGGTGGTTCCCCCTCGCACTGAGAGAGAAGCACAAACTGGATTGTCTTGGCTTTGCTGTGAGAACAGGAGTTATCAAGCTACCCTGAACGTGTACATCCCCTGGTGTTTATCCAGAGGGAACGGAACCATATGAAAGCTAAGAAATAACACACGGGATAATTACAATTAATAGCATTTATCTCTCACTGAGAGCTTTACATTTCTTAAATATTTTCCAAACACTAATTAATTGCTACGGTAGGAGAAAAAAAATGTCATTGCATTATACAGAACAACAAGGATGCTGGGATATAGTAACTAATGTGGATGCACCCTTGTCTCACCTGAGCCTTTCCATACACACACAGTGGTTCATGTGGTTTGAGACTCTTCTCAGCTGGCAGAGAGGATTCAGGGATTTTTTTATTTGTAATCTGCTTCCTTCCAGCTGCAGTTGCCAAATATACGTTATTCTACAATAAAAACAATGAGCTAAAAGCTAAACTTGTTTTTCAGGCAGACTGACAAAAACAGGGCCCCAGGAAGCTTTGTTCTAAATTTACTGGAGTGTGGCAGACCATAACAGCAAAAATTGGTCACAAAGTTTTCAGAAGAGAGACAACACGTAGCTCTTTCCACCTCAAAAGGCTATGCCACAAATCAAGGACAATATTTGCACTGCACCATCTCTATTTCCAAAAGTGGAAACCCCTAATTAGAGTTACATATTTTTTTTAATTACCCAAGCAAATGCCTTGAAATGAAGCAAGGCTGAGAACCCTGGAAATCATTAGAAATACTGAAAACTAATACTACAACTCATCAAACTATGACTGCTCTCTGACCGTGTAACAGAAAAAGGAAATTTAGTTATCAGCTCATAAGGCTTTTGTGTGAAAATTTCATGGAGCACAGCTAATTTCAGACAAAAACCTGCCCCATTCTCCATAGGACCTGAAGAGGATAACTTATCATTCCCCATAATTAGACATATTTTCAATTCTTGGGCACTCAGACCTCCTTCAAACACACTTCATCATTTTTCAAAGTTTTCTTTTTCATATTTGTAGAGATTAGCTCCATCTACTTCTTTCAAAGAATCCTTTCCTTGTGAAGCTGCTATTGGATCTTCTCAGAACTATCTTCCTGGGCTAAGTCAGCTACAACCATTATAACCCCTGTAAGAAACACAATTTAGACAAAAAATTTGAAGTCTGTTGCAGAATTCAGTCTTCCAGGTTACACCTAAATTCAGGTAATACTTCACAAGACACCAGAACAGATTTAAGCTGTGATACTTAAAATAGCAAAAGGAGCTTCTAGCCAGAGTTCCTCACTACACTGGAAGCTCTGAAACCAAAATGTCATTAGCATTTAGACTGTTATCAATGTCTGAACTCCAACAAGATAGATAATAAACACACTTTCCTAGTGCATCAGGACAGCACCAGAGACACTTCCTATCCCCCTTGCACCTAAGGTCTTTGCCCTTGAGAATCCTTTCAAAAACTTTTTTTCAAAACTTACTATCAGTTTACTTTTGTAATTATCGTTTTACTGTAGATGCTGAATTTGAAAATCTAATTAAAAATCCAATACTTCAAGCTCAGTCTCATTAGTTTTCATCCTGCCTGACAATCTGAGGAAAATGAAGCCCTAAACTGTCATTTAAAGACAGAAAGAATTGGTTTAATTTAAGGAAGTCACTTTGGAGGAGGATAGTTGTGTCTGACTCATATTTTTAAGGGCTTTGTGCTAAGCATTTCAAAGCCTTATTTGTGCACAGCTAAGCCTGAATTCTGATTTTACTGTTTTGCTCATTTTCTAAGAAAGTTATGGCAAAATTGACAATAAATGGTTACTTCTGCTCCATTTAACCCAAGGAGGCAAATGCAGACCCATGATGCCACTACAGTCTTAGGAACCCCTAGTTTAACTCCCTCAGTCATGACATTAAGGAAGTTAAAGAAATAACCTGGTTCAGTCCTCAAAAACACTTATGGCTTAACTGAAACAGAAAGCCTTGAACATTCTGAGGTACTTGAATAAAGATACAGAACTAAATAGGGAGAAGTTTTGCAGCTTGTGAAAAATTCAGCATCATCTCATGACTATCTACCTTTATACATCCTGCTCTGCATTTTCTGTTTGCCAACAGCTTGGGGATGTGAACCCCTCCCATTCCAGCTGCACTGGTGAGGATGAAGTGCAAAGCAAACAGATATTAGAGTGATGAGGATCATGAGTGCCCAGGACATCATAAAAATGGACTTGCTCAGCAGAGCACCTAAACCAAAATGGGCTGCTTCACATGAACACGCACAGAGTTCCCCAAAACACCTTTTTTATCTCCAAAGGGATGCATTATTTAAATCATGTTGCCTCTGCTGAGCCTTCTGAGAGAACACTCAGCCCCTCTCAGATTAAATCACACAGCCTGCTGCCGTGGTCTGCACTTCAGCCACATCTAGGAGACCTTGAAGTATTTAAATATTGTTGCCTCTACTGAGCCTTCTGAGAGCACACTCAGCCCTGCTGCTCAGATTAAATCACACAGCCTGCTGCCGTGGTCTGCACTTCTGCTTCAAGGTCTCCTAGATGTGGCTGTTCACATGAGCCACAAGACTCCCATCCAACTTCACCTACAGGTCAGCAGTGTCAAAAGATGATGAGATCACTAAAAAGGAGAGAGTTATAGCTTCCAGTAGTGAGAGAGCAAATGAGAACACCATTTAGCAACAGAAATTCTTGAAGGCAGGAGCAGAACCTATTTCTGTGTGGTGTTACTCACCCAGCCCAACAAGGCTCCAATCACTGACTGCTGCATCTGCCAGGGTATAGCCAGGAAAGGACCACTCCTGCATCTGCCTCATCTCTTCTGCTCTTACCCTAAGCATCTGCTCCTTCTACACAGACCTTGGAACGTCTAACCTAACACAGATACTTGTCCATTCTAAACCAGAGCCAGGAGGGTTGTTCAGATTTCCCCGTGTGCTCTCAAGCACAAAGATTAAGGCCAAATTAAACAAGCTGAGCCCAGTGCTTTTTTTTCTGCCTCATACAAAATCTCTTCACACACAATCCAACAACAGAAAATGGCACTTTAAGCTGTATCACAAAGGAAACTCTTGTAAAATCTCTCTTTCGATATCTTGTCAAAATCAGCATGCTCTGTGACTAGATGACTGTCAGGGTGATCTATAGCCCCTAGCTAGCACTGTAATATAAGCTAAATTGCCTGAGTCACAAGCAATGATAGAGTCATTCTACAGGAAATTGGAAATCAATTCTTGTCATCACTGTACATAACTCCTTTATCAGAGTTCCAGTTCACCAGCCTAATGCGAGAGAAAGAAGCTGGGAACTGACAATCAGGAGAAGTTGAACAGTCACACACACACAGATTTAAGTGCAGAAGTTCTGTTTCTTTGCATGTGGTACGTGACAGGGGTGAGCAGCCTGACTGGGTAGAATATTGAAGGTTAATGGTGGTCACATCAGTAAGCAGAACCTGTAGGTGTGTTGCATCAGACTCCATTAGGAGGGTGTACATACCTGGGGTTTGAGCCCAAAAGCTCAGGTTGGAGCCAGCAGAGTGTTTGTGCAAGAAGTCCTGACAGAAAAGAAGGGATAACCTTCTGCTACATCTCTCACTGGAAGCCTTTCAGGCTGGTACTGGGAGAGTCCTTCATAACCATGATGAAGGTGCTTCAGAAACCAAGGCAGCAGTGTCAGCATTGGCAGGCTTATTCCAAGTCTGCCTGTCTCCAATGCTTCTGGCCAGGACTCAGTTTTGGAATGGAGAGCTTAAGTCAGCTTTTATTACCAAGGAGGATGTTTTGAAACTAAGGGAGGAACCAATAGCTTGATTCTAAAAGCTAAAAGGGAAAGAAGAAACCAATATGATGTTATTCTTGGAGCATGCAATCACTGTGCTGGCAATGATGCTACTCTGCATAGCTGCTCCACTATGCCTCATTTTACCTCAACTCATCATTTCAACTCATTAAAATCAAGTACAAAATCATTTTTAAAAGTAGGCAATTTAAGAAAATTCCATGAAACAAACCAAAACATTTTTTACTTCCACTTCCTAAATTAGCCTGCACAAAAGCAAACCTGTCAAGCCTCCAAATCCATACAAAAAAACCATTTCTTTACACAGACTCATTTTTGACTGTTTAACACTGAAAATCCCAGATGCAGGAATGTGATCAGCACCTCAGAGACCAGCACAGCATATTCCTTGTGTTAGTGCAGAAGGTCCTAACCTAAAACATAGACTTGTTCCAATATAGAAATTTAAATCAAGTCTAATACAAAGTGATCTGCTTAAGCATCAGGAAGTTCTATTTCCTACTCTCTGGCCTGTTGGGGAGAAAGTGGTTTCTTCACACCACAAATGTTTGTAATTAGACTAACGTGGAGGATTCCTCTTTATGAGGACTGAAGAGCAGCACTCTTCTGTTAAGCAGAGCACAGACCATGAAGCAACAGCCCAACCACACTAAATGACCCACCCGTTCACCACCATCACCCCCAAAGCCTGGAACATGCTACCAAGAGGGCTGGTCACGCTCCAAAAGCTCTGGTTCAACACTGGCTGCACGATGTCTGGCACTAATCAGGCAAGTGGAGAGCCAACGGGCTATCAGCAAACAACTGAGGAACTAAATGCCATCATCTTGTGTTAATTAGCTGATTTCAGTTTACATAAGCCACTGATCTCTTTATCCTCACAACCCCACAATTCTAAATAACACTGTTTATATTCTTTGTAACTATGTCTAGAAAAAAAACCTCATTCATTATCAACTTTGGAAGTCTATGAAGAGTTTTCATCTCTTCTGCTCCACTACTCAGAAATATGATTGTCCCATGTTCTATTTTTTATTTTTCACATACCAAATAGTTGGGAACTGAATGGGTGTTTTGTGCTGGAATAGTTGGAAAAGGTAAATAATTTGTGAAGAAAAAGATAATTTCTTTTTAAAGAAAAGAAGTTGGAACCCACAATACCCCAGGAGGTCACCCACCTCCACCAGAGTCCTGCTTCACTTTCAATACACTATCCACCCTTAATGATATGATATTGTTCACTAAACTATTACAAACAAAGATATTTGTTACTCTTCCCTTTGATGTGCTGCTATAACTGAATATTGTGATAGAAGTTTATCACTGCAGTAATCAGGGCTACTGTTCACTATGCCTGCAACAATATGGGACCTCACTCACTTCCAGTACAGCCCCCAAAACATCCCACTGTAAAGGCAACAAACGCTCACTTGGAGAAAGAATTGACTTGATAAGCATAAAACATAACTCAGCAGTGTCCATCGTGTCCCACTGCACTAATACTGGCCTGGTTCATTATGGGCTGGCACATGGCCCTCACAAATCAATATGATGCAGCTTCTTCTTAACCAACACTGCACAAGCTGCAGGCTTCCTGAAGTCCACATGTGAATACGCTGGCTTTGAAAGGGCCAAGACAAAAGTTCACCCTAGTTCTTTAACAAGTCAACAGTCCAAGGTTAAGAAATATGGGCTCTCATCTCCTCTGATGGTCCACACCTTCTCTTTTGACAATCTTTGAGTCAGTCTGGAAATCCCAAAGTTTTTAACCATTACAGAAAGACATGCAAAGTTCATGCCACTGAGGAATAGTGGCCAGCTCAAACCTGAGATTTTGTGCCAGCAGACATTTCATTCTTGACCTACACTCTTACACATACAGAAAGAACATCCTTAGCTACCAAGAAGCACCAAAGCTCAAGAATCAGTAGAGAGCGACAGCCACAAATAGATTCTTGGAAACCTACAAAGGTCTGTAAAGAACAAAAAAAAAATTAGATGCTAATAGCACAGGTAGAAACTTGAGAACCTCCATCCAGAATGATCAGCCTCTACACTGAGCAAATTTGCCACTTCTGCCAACCATCAGTTGCAAGTTTACAGACCTCCTACAACAAGACAAAGCCAGGGAGCGTTGCTCACTAGTACGTAGAACGCACAGGGATGGAAGGGATGAAGTGTTAGAAACAGTTCAAGGAACAAGGAGTTATTGCTTATTAAAAACTGAAAAAGAAGCCAGTATTGTTAATTATACTCATTACTGGATCAACTCCTCTCCCCTTGTCTCCCTCCCCAAACTGGGGCTTACTTTACAGTATCAGTTAAAGAACCCAGGAGTCAACTATGCCCAACAAAAGTTTTGCAAGTCATGAATTTTCTCCACAACTGCCATCATAATCATAGGAAAATGTTTTATAGCTGCAATAATCCCCTTGAAAGGGGATTACCAAAGTTAACAGCCATAATTGAGCAGCAACCAGTCCCAGCTTTGTTTCAGTCCTTAATTTAGTCACTTTGTTAACTGCTAGTTATTGCTGGAGCACGGTGACTTGATAAATCATTTCAGAGTCTTTTTCCATATATTAAAAGGCCTGAAAGAGGTTAGGAAAACCAATAAACTTACAAGTATGGCATGCTGCAGACATGGAGAAATCTTTTATCAATGCACAGCATTCTAGTGAGACACATCCTGACGTGAAAAAGTAATTTGCATGTTTACTGATGCATTCTGGATATTTGTTCAAAGCCTTTAACATGAGCTGTTAGTTACGCAGCACTGATTCATTTAAGTTCTGATGATTTCTCCAAGTTTTAATCAGTTCTGAGAAAATGTTTTATGTAGAAGCCACAAGTTACCATGAGGCTGACCTTCCTTTCTTCCTCTGCATCAAAACCTCATAGGAAAAATCAAGTCCTGCATATGAGATTTAGGCAGAGAATGATGAGACTTCTTAAACAGAAAGCTGCAGCTCTTCCCTGGCTGCCACACAGCACCCTGCATTTTTTAACACCCAAAATACTTGACCAAGACAGAACATTTATCCCAAATTTACTGATGAACCCAATCAAGCCATTTAGATAGCCTGATAGATGTGGTAACATCAAGGAAAAAATTTGGCAGCCACGATTTTCTGAAGAGCAGAGCAGCCTGGTCATGGCAGTATGGAGATCAGCAAGATGAGCAAGTGGGTTTGCAAGGGCCTTCTTCCAACCTGTGCCCCACATTGCCAACAATGGGATTCCCACCAGGAGGAAGCAAAGCAGCTCACCTCCATCCACACACACTGGTACCAGCAATGGGATTCCCACCAGGAGGAAGCAAAGCAGCTCACCTCCATCCACGCACACTGGTACCAGCACCTCCAGCACAGCTGGTTGGCTGCCTGCCTCCATGAAGGAGGAGTTTGCACACTAGCTGCATCACTGAATGGATTGGTGACCTCAGGACACAGGATCAAGACAGAACTCCTCCCTCACCCTCTTTTCCCAGCTCAATGCAAAAGTTTCTTCAGTTTTTCTTGGCTCTGTCCCAACCTGTCCTCATGCCTGCTGCTCTAAGACAGTTATTGCTGATACAACTCTGGTTTCATTCCGACAACCTGCCCTGTAGTTTCATGGGTGATTCTTGGATGCTACTTCTCCAGTCAAATACAGACCAGACCAGGCATTTCTCTGGCTCCATTTATTAACATCCAACATGCAGTTTGCTTTATTCACCCATTCATGCACACCATGACAGTGGCATGCTTCTCATAGAGGGATCTCAAGCATACCATTTAAAGGGTGTAAGTCATTTTCCTCAGTAAGTGACAAAAACTTAATTCAAACTTCAACATGCAGAAGAATCCCAGTGTGACCATTAACTTCAATCTATCCCACAAAAAACACATCAGTTCAGTCTTTGTCACTTTACCATTTTGAAACCTGGCATCCCTCTGTCTAGAACCAGATGCTGAAGTGCTCATAGCCTTTTATATCCAAGCTAAATGAGCGTGACTATGCAGACACCTCTTTGCAGGTATCAGCTATTGGTTCACAAGTTTTCAGCTGGTTTTTACCTTAAAACAAATTCTCTCCTCACATATTCATCAGCAGACTTCCAGTATGGAATCACATCAGATATCTATACATAGGCAATACTATCAGAAGTACTACTGCCTACATGCCATGAAGATGATGTTGAGCATTCCTGGTTTACCCTTCAGGCCTATTCACATGGTTGCCAGCAGACTTATTATTGTACTTGTTATTCCTGGGGTTCCAACAACTACAAGGATCTCCAGCTTCGTGGGATGTTTCAGTTTATGTCTCTGAAATCCTCAGATTTCCACACATTCCGGTTGCCAGCAGACTTCTTATTGTACTTGTTATTCCTGGGGCTCCAACAATCACAGCGATCTCCAGCTTCCTGGGATACTTCAGTTTATGTTTCTGAAATCCTCAGATTTCCACACATTCTACAGTCAAAGGATGAAGACAGCAGAGCAGACTCTTCACATGCTGGTGCAGTGACATTTGTAAAATCATGCTCAGCAAATACTCTCTGACTTACATTCTATCACAAGTGCTTTGCAGCTCTTTAAAATTAAACAAAGGTCACTGTTACAATCTAGATTCAATAAGTCTTTACAGTCCTGCTACTTTTTGGCTGAACCTAGGAAAACACCCTGCCCTTGTGGTTGTATTTGCTAATTTGCATGTTCACTCTCAGTGCTGTTCTCTTTTCAACAAGCCTAGCAATCAAAATGGTGAAAATCCTAAACCAAAGGAAAGGAAAGCAAAGGGATGACAGACCTCACTAGTCTGAAAGAAAACCAGAGAAATATCCATGTGCTGTGCTTCTCTGTTACCATAAACCCCCCAAATTTCATGCACCTACATTAGCTGAGAAAAACCTACCTGAAGGATCTTTAGCCCAAGCTCTAAACTAATTAAGACTGATAAACACATTCTTAGCATCAAGGTTAACTTGATGAATAGAAAGATCAAGAAGCTAAGCATTCAGCAGTCTTCTTGACAGCCTTTCCACCAACCATCAAGGAAAACCCAACCAGGCAAAACCATTTGATGGTATACTCAGCTGACTGGTACAGTGCTACCAGGTCTGAAATAAGAGAATAAGCTTCATTCTGCATTAAACTATAACCTTGTTAACAATGCCCTCGATACTACTTGATTCTTTATGCTCGACTTTGGTTGAGATATTTTAAACAAGCACTGACTGCTCATGGATAAACCCCTAAAGATAGTTAAAGGGATTCAGTAGAGATGTGGAGTAGCTTAGCTGGGAGATTTAAGTTACCACTGAGATGTCCAAGTACAGCATGCTGAGAGACTACAATATCCTTAATTATCTTTATTCTTCCAACATTGTTCTGTATTTAATCACAACAAAAATCCAAAAGCCAGAAAGCCACAAGTGTAACGCCTCATCTGCCTGTACACATCAACTAAGAACCACCTTTTAGGACCTTACTCTGCTTACACAGCTTCTCACGTGGTTCTGCTGGGAGCAATAGGATGGCAATTCCTGGATGTCATCACAGGGCTCACAAAACACTGAAGAGAATACTGTGTACTACTACAGGGCAACCCATGATGGTAGATAAACCGTTCACATACACCAGTTAGGACACACATCAGCTAGGAGCACACGGTCAGTCGTTGAAGTTTGGCTGATGAGTTGCTTGTTAAACCAGTCACTTGGGATCTTAGGAACAAACACTAATAGATCCCATGGGAAAAAAAATCCAGGAGGTTTGTGTTGCTAATTGCTTTAGACACTCTTGATGACCAAGCCTTGGTATGAACTGTGTTGCTCCTCAATGCTTCAAAGAAGAGGTACCATGCCTTTTCCTAATGCTTCTACACACACTTTCACATCACCTGTTGCATCCCATGGCCGTACCACAACCATCTTCTGCTGGTTGTTTGCTTCTGTGGTACTTACCATGTCACTTGGACAACACCCTGAGGCTTGCAGATGCTATAGGAAAAAAAAAAAAAAACAAATTGTTTCACAAGACCCTTGCCCTGTCTATACACTGGAGCTGATGATGTCCGTACACCACAGTCCTAGAGAGCACTCAAAATCCCAAATTCCCCCATGGAACCGAAGCTGCAGCACCAGCTACTCTTCCCTGTGGGTCTCACCCTGTGGAGCAGGAAGCAGTTGTCTTTCCACATCCCTGCAAGTCCTGGCCAGGAGCCCCGAGTGACACAGCACCACAGAGCTAATGCTGCTCGTGTATCTAGCCAGAGCAAACGCTCAAGAACAGCCCTCTCAAAAAGAAATGTTATTTACTACAGCAGAGAATTTTTGTGAGGCCACAGCACCATCATCTGGTACAACGCCTGCACTGCTTTTGGTCCTTAGCAGATTATTTAGCATGAATATTTTAATACCTACCTCAGCATCTCCCAGGGTTTTACATTATAATGCATTTCATGTAATTATGTTTAGAATTAAAAAACCTCATTTGCTCGGTATTCTTTTCACCATTTTACCAGCGTTTTCCCCATCAGTGAGTTCTGGAAAAATCCCCCATCCAGAAAAATACAAATAAATCCCTAACTAGTTTTGCTAGTAGAGGGAGAAAGAGAAGCTGAAATCCAACTAGTGCTCAAATTAAGACCCTTGCCCTGTCTATACACTGGAGCTGATGATGTCCGTACACCACAGTCCTAGAGAGCACTCAAAATCCCAAATTCCCCCATGGAACCGAAGCTGCAGCACCAGCTACTCTTCCCTGTGGGTCTCACCCTGTGGAGCAGGAAGCAGTTGTCTTTCCACATCCCTGCAAGTCCTGGCCAGGAGCCCCGAGTGACACAGCACCACAGAGCTAATGCTGCTCGTGTATCTAGCCAGAGCAAACGCTCAAGAACAGCCCTCTCAAAAAGAAATGTTATTTACTACAGCAGAGAATTTTTGTGAGGCCACAGCACCATCATCTGGTACAACGCCTGCACTGCTTTTGGTCCTTAGCAGATTATTTAGCATGAATATTTTAATACCTACCTCAGCATCTCCCAGGGTTTTACATTATAATGCATTTCATGTAATTATGTTTAGAATTAAAAAAACTCATTTGCTCGGTATTCTTTTCACCATTTTACCAGCGTTTTCCCCATCTTACTAGTGCCAGTTCTATTAATTCTTCATTTCCCCTACATCTCACAGGAGAGTTTTTTTTCAAGGATGCTCAAGTGAGTTTTGGAAAAATCCCCCATCCAGAAAAAACACAAATAAATCCCTAACCAGTTTTGCTAGTAGAGGGAGAAAGATAAGCTGAAATCCAACTAGTGCTCAAATTCAGTTTTTTTACAACCTAAACAGTCTACTGGCAAGGAAGACTGATGGTTGCTCCACTCTGTGTTACATGTGCTATTATTTTAAACTATTTCTTAACTGTTATATTAGAGGGATATTCCTGCTCAGTGAAGGTTTAACTCTGCCTCCCCTGCAACCAAGCAGGATGTGATGAGTCTATCTACTACTGCTTCTGCCACCCCAGCTCCTTAACACTCCCTTCCCTCTTTCCTGTTCAAACACACACCATTCACATCCATGTTATGGGACAGAGAAGTCACCAGGGAATTTTCTCATCCTGCATTAACAGAGCTCAAAGGAACTATTACAACCCACCCTCAGCTTTACTGTACCACCTAGGCACACCACATTCATGGTACTCCTGCATTGAAGAGCTAACCTGGCACAGAGTTACTGCAATGAGTCACTCTCCTTTTGAGCTTAGAACCCAAAGAGACCAGACAAGGCAGGAGATAGCCCTGCACAGCCAGTGGGTGCCAGGTCTTCCACCTCCCCCAGCACCGAGGCACACAAAGTGCTGGATGGATTTAATACTCCAGGTCACCACCAGCTGAAGGACCTTCTGACAGGGCTGGGTTCAGCACACTCTGCAGTGGGCTGATGATTCCTGTGCAGCACGAGGACCCGACAGGCACATGTGGAACAGGACCACCAACAGCACCAAGTCCCCTCCACTGCTCTCAAAGGCAACCAGATACCACCACCCCCTGAGACAGCATGAGCCAACTGAAACACAGGGTTCTCCACAAGTCCTCCAAAGGATTTAAATATAAGTGTCATTTAAGTTCAACTTACTAGCTAGTTGAAAGGAATGACTTTTAACAAGACAAAATCATTTCAGTGGTGAAGAACAGGAGGCTTCAGACTTTAGTATGGCCTTGCAAACAAACAAAAAAGCCAAACTGGTCATATTTTCACCATTTTGGCAAAGGCTTGCAGCTTAAACTACAAGTCCACCTGAATGCCTCCATTCTCAAAATAAAGCACATAAACTATGTCATCTTGTGACTTCTGTTGCATTCCCCATACAAAAAATCAAATTAGGTCAGCCAATAGCTGAGCTTTACATGCTACTGCTTGAAAGAGGGGGATGGACAAAGCCAGCACTATGCAGAGCTGAGACAACATGAGGGGAAGTGATTTTATATCCAGAGCTGCTTGCAACACAACAAATCCAAACCACACAGCAGGGTTTTGGTATCTGCCTGGAACACATTGGATACACCAGACCATCCTGGTTCACGTCTGCTTCTGGGAAGGACTCGAAGCTGTTCAAGCTTCCTTGGCTTTCCTTACTTGATGTGCTACCACAACTCCTACAAGGTGAGAGACCCAGCAGCACTGAATCCCTGGAGAACATGGCCCAGAGTCTGATGAGCCTCAACCCCCGAGCACTGGGAGTGATGAGCAGGGACTGCACACCTTCCAGTGGCTAAAGAAGTTGCAGTGGGCTATTCACCAAGTGATTTTTCAAGTCAACATCATTGATTTCCTTCCTGTGAAATGTGGCACTTTGGTGACAAATTCAGGAGTGGCTCAGATAGCTGGTCCCTGGGGAGCAGGGAGGTGCCAAGGACAGTAACCTTGTCAGTCACTCTGGCCTCTGCTGCCCATCCAGCTGTTTTCTCCTGCTGCATTTAAAGACGTTTTGATGAAGCCAAACAAGAACTTGAGGACATCCATCTTCCATCCGTGGTGAGTGCTCTGTCCATCAGGCTCAGGGTGCATCCCTCACGTTCAGCAGACTCATACCAGGAACCCTCCTTAAAAGTTTTAACAAAGCCAATATGCTTCAAGAAAACATTTTATTCTCATTTTGAGAAGCCTGCGTTTTCTAATGTAAAAAAAAAGTCACTGAAAAGTTCACAACCAATTATTATCCTAAACTATTACTCCATTCCTCTGGGCACCTTGGGGGAAAGCAATTCCATCCTGTTTAACAAACATGTTCAAACAAACTTGCTCTGCCCTTTCCTTTACTTGGCCACTCTGCTTTTGGGCAGCAGCTCAGTTCTTCCATGGCAGAGGAAGAAGAGAACTGGCTGTGTTTGCTAGCTGTGGGAGGTAGCACATGCTCCCATGCCTTGGGAGACTGGGCGGCTCTCAGCAGCTGAAGACAGTTGGCAGTTCCCCAACCAGAGTCAGTCTTTGCAGCCATTCACAATCCCATTCCCTTCTCCCAAAGGAAATGAGCCACAGAACTGTTTTTCCCCCACAACCACATGGCTGAGCCTCTTTTGAACCCTTGCACAAAAGGGCCACAAAGACCTAGGAGCAGTTTTTCAGTATGGATTACTATTTATCTCTGGTCTCACCTGAAATGACACCAAATTGGTCTCAACTGAATTATGTCCAACAGTCACAAACGGGGCTGATGGAAACAATAGCCCCATGGAAGTCCCAGTCAGACCAGACCCAGACCACAGCCTAAGGTTACAAAAGACAAGTTGCTGCAGACCATTAGCTTAAAAACTAGAAGTCACAAAATAACTAAGTCAGTGAAGCCCCTGGAGAGCAAACCCACTGATGGAGAAGACCATAAAAACACAGTGCTAAAATCTAACAGCTGCAAACAGGCATTTCAATAGATGAACACCCTGTAGTATCTTAAAGATTTGTTGCTGCTACTCAGCCCCCAAAGCACATTCAGGAACAGAACACAGTTGGTCATGCACACAAGACAACTGTGCTGGAACTGCCCAGCTCATTGTTTTAGGTCATGATTGACAAGACTCCACCAATGCAGATGAAATGCAGCTGCAAGACCTGAATGGACAAGATGGATCAAGTGCTGGGGAACAGAAATGCAAGACTGTGAAATTCAGCAGTCACATGTTATTCATGAAAGGCCATTTAGTGAACGTTTCAACAGGGATCGTTGGTTGTTAGAGGAAAAACAGAAGGTACATCTCAGATTTAAATAAAAATTCATGAAAAATAAAGGAATTTGTGCCAAAGAGCTACTTATCTGCACTAATGGCTACTAAGAGATTGCCTATATCAACCACTTGTATTAAGTAATAACCACAGTCAGGATACTTGGACAAGAAATGAAGGATCACTAAAGATTTTTAGAGCTGCAGTGCTTCTTCTGGACAGATTTTGGAGTCTGCAGGCATTTATCTCAACTCGCTCAAGCAAGTACAACTGTCTTCTGCTATATCAAACCCTGAAAAGCTGCCAGCAATACTTACGCATGCTACAGAAAACATTCTGCACGACTTCCATCTGGTATTCATCAATCTAGCTGGATGTAAGGATGGCATATGCTAGTGTTCTCCCACAGCCTAGAGAAAGTAATCCTCTTGCCCTCCTTGATGCAAACATCACTTTTTTTTTCCCCTTCATCAAACAGATATTTTTATTTAGTGGTTTTTAATATGCTATGAACGTTTCTATCTAGAAGACCTTCTGGGTACTCCCACTGGAAGCACCAAACCACTGGATGGTGTTATGTTGAGTTTTTCCAAAGCAGAAGACTACCTAGGAGTGAATCAATCAGGCTACAGAGAAAGCACCAGGTAATTTGCATCACTGAAAAAGAGTGGGGCTGCCACTTTGCCCATGGAGTGGAGGTCACCCTCTGTTTGAATGAAAACTAAAATTCAAGCACGTTTTGTTTGCCATCATTAGTAATGTTCAATTTGCTGCAAGCCTTAAAAACACACAGAGAACTCGAATTTTTCCAAGATTAAGGTAATAAAACCCCAAGCAGACTTATTTCTCTTTGTTAACCAGTATTTTCTACCATTACTCATAGTGCAGGTCTTCCAGCCAGCTTTGTTAGAGGAGAAAATTCGCTGTGTCTACACAAAGTGAACTGCAGAGATGAGTGTGTTTGCTGAAATATGGACTGCAGGTTTAAAGAATTAACAGAATTGCATCTCTAAGTGCAAAACAAATGGACAAACTAGCTGAACTCTGGAAAAACACCACAAAAACCCAAATCCCACAAGAGTTCCACATTCTGACTGACAAACCACTGCGACAGAGATGGTAAGAAGGAAAGCCCAGTGAACAAGTCATGGCAAGATCCTCCTCCATGTAAATGGACACCAGATCAGGTTCCAGGCTCAGAGTCTGCTCAGGTTTCAGCTAGCAGATGTGGAGCTGAGCTCTGACTGCCAAGGACTCATGCTTGGGGTTTGGGGGTTGTTTTTTCTCATTTCTTATTGATTTTGAACTATCGCTACTAAATAAATTCAACAACAAAAACCCCAGACAATGCTGGGGGAATAGACAAAGGGATTCATCATCTATTAAAAACCAAAACCAGCAAAAATCTTCATTATTTTAACATTATATTAAAAACAGTCTTTTTTTTACCCCCTCACAACTATTTTCTTTTAATCTAATGCCCCAGTCCTGCTCTCTGCATTCCATGGTATTAAACTCCTTGGAAGTGACTGAGAAACACAAACCCAAAGAACAAGCTGGCAGCAGAACTGTACCCACTACAGGGAAGTATAATAAAACTTTCAAATCACCAGCCAAGAACAATCCAGTAAGGATTATTTCTAGAGCTTTGCATTTCACAAGGAAGAAGAATCATTTCTCACCAGCATGGCCAGGAAGTTCAGTGTGGAGGGGGCACCAGTGTGGAAAACGTGACCTGGAATTTTTCTGCCTTTTCCTTCCTTCCCAATGTTAGTGGTGTTTTTATCACTGCCAGACATTTAAAGACAAATATCTGTTTTTGAGAAATACAGACTCTGCTGGGAGACTGGACAGGCAAGACAGAAACCAATTTATCTAAGAGTCTGCTTGCAGAGCACAAGGAGATGCTGAGCACACAGCAGACACCTGAGCTAGCTCACTCCATCTCCTGTTATGAGCTTTTTATCCCCTGTGTCACTCCCAGAGCCCTTTTCCCCCTAGTCCTGGTGTGAACTCATCTTTCTCAAATGGCAGCTCATCATTTTCCAACTACATTTTAGTTAAGGTCCTACCAACACCACAGACAGCAGTGTTATGACTGATGTTTGTCCAAATTCTAAACAGCATAGGGGGAAAATATTAAGTATCAATGGACAATTCAGTTGTTGAACAAAGTTCTGCTAACAAATGAGGAACCCGCAGGCACCTCACTGCCTCATTTGGACAGAATGACCCTGCTCCCACCAGACCAAGATGCAACACTTTCCAGGAATAAAAAACAGAGAAAATTACCTTCAGGCTCCCACTGTCCAACCTACTATTGTGGAAAGCATCACTGTACACAGAAAAGGGGAAAAAAATAGAGCTAAATTTTAAGGACATGAGAGAAACAAGTCTTGTGACACCCAACTTCGGCAGTGTATTCCTGCAACACGAGCGTAACTTCTGTTTGAGTGTGACTGTTTCCTCATTAAATAAAGTCATTTAACTCCTCTGTGAAGGATGCCCCTGGTCTAGAAGAACATCATTCTAAGGGTTAACTATTTGAGCAATAAAATTTTATACCAAATTCATGGTTTCAACACAGGAAGTTTCAGATTCCATGTCACCCTAAAAGAAGCTAACAGTGAAAGCCATTTCAGGAGCAGAAGCATGGCTGTGTTAACTACTGGCACCCATATTGCCCTGAGGAGCTTTTTTGTGGTGGTGTCTGGTGTTTTTTAGAACAGCACAATCTTCAACCATAACAAACATCTTCAGAACTGCTGGTTCAGCTCAAAGCAATGCCTTGGAGGGAAGAGCACAACCATCTGCAGAGGTGGGTTCCAATGCTTGAGGAAGCCCTCACTAGAACCCCAGAGATGCAGATGCTCATCACCTCAGGTCCTCAAGAAATCTCCTACACATTCTCTTTTTCTACATTTTAAGACCTACATGCATTCAAACTTGAAAGAAGGGGTCTGAAAGTAACCTTAATACCAAGGTGAGGAACCTTTAATCCACCTCAGGTCCTCAAGAAATCTACACATTCTCTTTTTCTACATTTTAAGACCTACATGCATTCAAACTTGAAAGAAGGCTCTGAAAGTAACCTTAATACCAAGGTGAGGAACCTTTAATACAGAAATAAACTATAGAACCCATTTCTCTCATAATTTTGAGAGGAAATCTATACTGCCTACATTTAGTTTTACTTTATTAATGCTTTGGAACAGAAGAAACAATAGCTATTGATTTCAGTTATAACTGTCTATTATGCTGT
>NW_008622151.1:29410-70137 GCF_000691845.1 Merops nubicus
GTAAAATGAATAGAAACAGGAGCAATGTTTTATAGCAGTATCATATTAATGATTTGAACACTAATTATGACCTACAAAGCTGTAGGCATCAACAGGCCAAAAACATAAAAATGGAAGATATGTCCTCAAGCTGCAGATTTAGTCAATCTATTTAACATGTTTTGGTGGTTTTTTTTTAAATCACAGCACTATATGTTCAGTTGTGTAGTCTCTAGAAGCAATTAAGTCTTAATAACTTGACACCTCACCACGACTCTCTGTTGTCCTGCCATCCACATTTTACATCAAGCAAGTCATATAAAAGTGAATAAAAACCTATGAAGGTCCTTTTAACCTTGACAGTATTGTGAAAATCAGAGTAGATTAAGAATTGCTCCTATTTTTCCAGTCTTGCCTCTCATCCAAAAACATGGATTTAAACATTTACATGCCTATTCATAATTTATTTGAGCCTTTGCAGCTCATATAAATACAGGTCTAGCCTGCAGGAAAAACAATGAGTAATAGTTGAAAGAAAACATTCCAATTAGTCATCATGAAGTACACCCATGCTCACTGCTTGGTCCTCAGGTGCCAGTCAAGTCCAACAGGGAAGTCTGACATCAAATATGTTATCCAGAAAAATACATCCCTTTCAAATAGCAATAGCAGCTAGATCAGAGACTGATTTTCTCTCCTGGTACATATCAGTAGGAGATTTATCTTTAAAGAAGTTCCCAAAGATTTGAACCCCTTAAGGAGGCTGAGGGGGGAAAGCTGTGCTCCAAGTTGTGTTCCCACCACTGGGACATGCTGCATTCTGCTTCAGAGGACCTGTGCCAGACTATTTTCTCTTCCCAGCTTCAGTGTTGAGCATGAAGACAAACACCAGAGCCAGTAGCTGCTGCCTCTCAGAGGAAAGCTGCTGCTCTCTACCACCTCTTGTTTAAGGTGGGGATCCCACCCTGGCCATGTTTGCAGCTCACAGGACTTTGCAAAGAGAAGACTTATTTCTCTTCTTTGGCAAGGCTGGCACCTTGTGACAACTCAAAATTTGCTTGGGTGCCATCTTTGCCATTCCTACCACAGACTTAATTCTTAAATTAATGGCTAGAAAACACGTGCACCACCTCACTTCATCAGGAAGCATTTGCATGTCTCCAAATTGGGCTTACTGAAAAAGCCTTTTGTGTTCATCTCCACGATCCTCCCCTTCCAAGACTCTGCACCCCTCCAGCCTAAATCCAAGCTTTGGAGATAAATAAGAGACTACAGCTTGCTTATGCCCTGTAGACAGACAGCAACATGAAAGATTTTGCAAATAAAACAATTCAAAGACAAACTTCAGTGCATGTAGATCTACCCGAGGGCTAAGGGAGCCACGATGTCTTTTCTTTCCACTTCCCCCCCCTTATTATTAATAGCTGGCTTATCACATACAGCATCATGTGCCACAGCCATGGTCAGAGGCTGAGTGATCGTGCTGTTGGGGTGAGGACTGTGCCTGCTTCACTTCCCAGTTGCATGTGGTCACAATTAACTTAGGAAGGGCACAAGGACCTTGGAAACAGCGCATCTCGAAGGGGTTCCTCATGTTAAACCACCTCTCTCTTGCTCTAAGTTCCACATAAAGAATTTTCAGCATACTCCAGATGTCCAGATGACATTTTTCTAGGATTTTGGTACAGAAATTTTTTACCCTCTTCTAGAGGATCAGGAATTCATGGAAATGGAGATATGGCCTGGTTGTTTTTTAAGTCAAGTCCCTCTGTCTGGACAAGTGGCTTAGGACCAAGGCAAGAGCAGAGAGATTTGTCAAATACCAACAGACACCTCCATTCAAATAAAAAACATGTTTTCTTCCTGAATACATTATGCTAAATCTGCATGTAAATGAGAAATGTATAAATAGAATTGGGCATTAACTGACATTACATTTTTTTTAATGGGGAGGAGGGCAGGGGATGTTGTTATTAAAGGAGTTAAATTCTAACATCTGTTTTTAATTCTACCAGCTTATTTGTCTGTTTATACCTACAGGCTTTCAAGACATCATTCAACACTGCTAATTAAAGCTGACAAGTTTTGTTCACTGCAATGCTTTCTTGTATCCCTGCAAGGCACATCCTCATGTCAGTGCTGTCATTGCAGGTGACACTGCTGCTTGATGGAGAGATGACAAGGGGCCAGGGAAGGATGAGAAGAGCTTCACCTTGGCCCCTGTCAGACAGAGGAGGGAAGAAATGATGGATGGCAGTGACCACTGTTGTGTCCACAAGCCTTTGTCTCATCTGTCTGGGTTGGAATCCTCCAGTTTTCTACCACAGCTGATTAAACACAAATCCATGGCAGTGTTCTTTAGCCTATTGCTCAAATGCCACAAAAATGAGACTCTCATTTAATAATAATGATACCAATTATATCTGGAGAAGACTTGCCACGTTATAGACACACACAAACACATATTCTGGTTTTTTCTTTGCAGTAAGAACCCCATCTACAGTCATGCCCTAAGGAAACTTGCTATTTGTGCTTCAGTGAAAGCAGCACACTGCTGACTCAAGAGAGCAGCAGTGCATATGGGAGTAGTCCACGCCTGGGAAAGCATTTGGAGACGTGGCTCATTTGGCTCCCATAACACAATGCACCTTATGGAAGAAGCCACAAAGACAAATGCCAACAAGTTTATTCCTTGCTTCATATTCTGGATTTCAGACCTCATAGATCCAGACATAGATATTACTAGTTAGCCATTCACATATGTTTTTCTTTAAAACAAATGAGCTACACAACACCTAAAGGATACTAGTAGAAGGTCAGGAGCAGGCTAGAGACAGCCCATTTAAAAACCCCAGCCTCTGAACCTAATCTGCCAATCACACCATCACTAACACAACAGGGTGATTGCTGTGATCCACAGTGGGCTGAACAGACCCGTGAGACATGCAAGAAAGAAAATCCAGAGAGAGAATCACTCCATCAGCAGCAGTGCACATGGTGGCTCGTCCACTCTTTGCCCCCATACAGGAGTTTCACAAGCAGAATAGAGGGGTGGGGAGGATTTTTTTTTCCTTCTTTTTTGGAACAACCAGCATGCTTTCAAGAGCAATTTAAAAGCTGTTTCAGTCTGGAAGAGGCTTTTTGTTACACAGACATATCATGCTTAGTAGCTGGGGGGTTGGCTCCCTGGGTGAGGTGTCTAGACATCTCCACAGTGGGAATAACCACACAGCCTAGCACTGTGTTGAATCCACTAGTTTTAGCATTAAGAGTCATTTCGTGCCCCAGGTTGCCATAACCAAACACATCTGTGGCATGAAAATAATCCACTGCCAATTTGAGTGCAAAGCACAATAAGCCCAAATTATCCCTGTTCTCGAGATCAACTCTACATCCTGAAAGACTACATTAAATACCACACGTCATAACATCTTCAAACACCACTTCAGTCACTCCAAATCTGACATGAAATGCAAAATCATCTAAAAATCCACTCTGAGGAGAGATGGGCTTAAATCAGAAGAAGTAGCTTTGACAAGTAATATTCCAACAACTACTAAGCTGCATGCTAGGGATAGAAAAATTCTGTATTCCAAATGCTTTCACAAATTCAGATTAAAGCACTTGTCTCAATCCTCTAAGGAGTAAAAACAGTCAAAGAAAACAACTGTTAATTTAAGCCATTTTTTAGCTTCATTTGTCTACATCTTATGCTTCCATAGTTCAATACACAACAATATTATGATAGATATGCAAATCTGATGTTTTCAGGCAGGAAAGGTGAAATCCTTATATATGAAAGGTAGAAATCTGATCTTTAAAAGAAGCCTGCAGCTGCTTGCTTGCTTTCTTTCTCTCCTTGATTCAATAAGCAGATCTACAGCTTGAGGAAGATGATGATTTTGTCCACATGAGGAAAATAACAACAGACCTCCCCAGACTGAGTCAAGAATTCACCTTTTCTATGTGGGAAAACACTCTGGAAATTCTCCAAGAAAAAAGAAGAAATATGGAGAGAGGGCAGAAATAAAGATTGGACTCTTCAGGCTTTTAGATACAAAATTTTGCAAGTAATTAAGGGGTGAAAAAAAAGTAATCACACAAATATTTATCACTAATTCAAATCCTGTTTCCTGCTTTCTTTCCTCATCTAGTATTGGAACTGCTTTTCCACAGTTTTTTGCAACTGCCATTTTTCTTCTGCAGAATACAAGTTAAAATTCTTTCTTCCCACTTCTCCTTCTCATGCTTATGACCTTTGTGTGGTTTTCTCCAGCCTCAAGTCTAGGAGATACCATTCACCTATGAACACCACACTCCTCAGGTCCAATAAAAGCACATCTATCTTTTTTAATTACATATCTTTATTCATGTATATTTTTTATTCTACTGGTTTGGGAGGCTGAGAGCCTCTGAATTACTCCTTTAAAGATGTTGATGTCACAGGGTGTCACACCTTTTATTTTTGTAGGGTTGCTACTCATTGTGGTGGCTCTGCTCCCCCAGCCCCTGGAGCAAGAGATCTGCCATAAAATAACCTCTCCAAGCAACACCAACCATCAGCAAGAAGACATATGGACAAGTGCATCCACTAGCTGAAGCCAAGCTCTCCAGCCACCTTGGAAACTCAAGTTATGAGGCTTGCACTGGGACAAACCCAAACAAAGAGGGTCCACAGAACAAAGTCCATACCACAAAATCTCAGGAGCATTGAGAGCTCACACCTATGAAGGTACACAGCACATCACATACAAACCCTGGACCAGGTTGCTATGTGTATATTCATTAAAAGGGGTGAACAGTTGCAGAAAGAGTTCCTTAAAGAGATCTTGAACATTTAAAAAGCATCAAAATTAACAGTAAGAACAATTTTATCATTAAAAAAAAATTCCTCACAAAAAAAACAAACATCTAGAGGAGACAACAGAAAGCCAGCAAAGCATTTCTTCATTTTAGCAGTGCTTTGGGGATGTGAACACTCTGTGTTTTCTTTTTAAATGCTGAGCTGCCTAATTGAAATGCAGCTCGTATAGCACCCAGCCTTGCTTCTGGATCACTACGAAATTGGTCCGATTTGGAAATGTCAGGATCTGGTTAGCAATTCAAATGACCACAGTGGTAATTACTGCTTTTCATGTTCCAGCATGTTGCACTGCATCAAAACTGACACAAATGCCTGGTTTTATAATATCACAGCATGGAAATAAATGTCCAAAATGATATGAAAATGTACTAGGAAGAGATTAATAACTGTTCTTCTCGGAAGAAAGATGGCTCCTTTCAACCAGTATATTTAAAAAAAAACCTTCTCTGATAGCATCTCTCCTTGAGGGAAACTGAATTATATTATCACTCATAAGCTATAATCATTTCTGTCAGTACCAGTCAGAATATTTGAAGGAAAAGAGGAGGAGAAACAGGGAAGGGGTTGGGGGGGGAAAACAGTGCAATCTTATAAGTCCAGAGAGATACTACTTAAAGGTTCCCCTCCAGCATTTTGTTCTCTCTCCCACCCAGCAGACTAAAACATATTTCAAGTGTTTTATTTTGATCATAAAGTGGAGGAACTGTGTGGACAGGGAGCAATGCATCACGAGCCATGTGCTCAGCTCTACGATCTTTGGTGCCAACGTCTCACTTTGAAATATGGGCCTAAAGCAATATGTGCAAGGGAAACCTTTTGTTTTTCCAGGGAAAAAAAGGGGAAGGAAGGTCTTCTGAAGTCTAATGTGCCCCCAGAAGTCTGTTTATGAAATAAAATAAATAAAGCAAGCAATGTCTTTAGTAGTTCTCTTGTCCAGCAGCCAAACCACATAGAGTCACTCAACTGTCTTCTAGCTATAGAATGGTTTAGAAAGATCAACACGTGGTGCTTCTGCCTTCTGCACAAAGTTATGAGGTGGACACACTGGTCAGCACACGCCACGAGCAGCTTCAGCCTTATTTTGTCATCTGATAGATCACACACCACTCCCTCCTCATAGACATGATTGAGAGCACAATGAATAGACTGGTCCAGCATTCTCACAGGTCCCCTGGAGTCCCAGATGAAGGTCCATGCCTTTTCTGAGGTCTCATATTTTCTTCCCTCCTGGCTAAGAGGTTGAGTGTCCAAAGTGTTTATCCATAAAGTTAAGAAAAAACAGACTCAAACACAAGTTCCAGCCTTGCAGAGGGAAGAAGCAGTGCAGGAGCCAGTCGTGTGCTCAGTACTGTGTGAGAGAACTCACAGCCATGGTAAGGGCAGAAAAAACCTCAAAGGAAAGGGGATCTCTAGGTTCCCACCTTGTCCTATGACTGGATTCAGCATCAGAGAGACCTCCTCATCTCTGTCTTTTGCACACCCTGCCACAGACATTTTCCCAATTCTAAATTAACTGCATGCATATTTTTCTGCCTTAATGATGTACTTTAAGAGAAACAAGTGCTAAGGCTTCTGTCACAGCAGAGGACTGAAGTATTCTCCCTGTTGATCATTTGTGAAGCAGAGCTTCAGTGATCCCATTTCATGAAGTTTGCCAATACACAGGAAAAATCACACCAGAGAAGCTCCTGCCTTGTCAGTTCTATGGGGCAAACGTGCCAAGAACTTGAATCCTTAGGTAGAGCAGAGAGTGGACAAGATTTTAAGACACTGTGAAGTGACCCACACAGCAATCTACCAGTCTTTCTATGCTAGAAGTTAATCCCACAACAGCTCATTTCCCTGTCTCAAGTGAGATTTTAAGACACTGTTAAGTGACCCACACAGCAATCTGCCAGTCTTTCTGTGCTAGCCTATCAAGTTAATCCTACAACAGCTCATTTCCCTGTCTCAAGTGAAAGTCTTCAAGGAACAAAAATTCCACCCAGGAGCTAAAAACTGTATCCTTACAGAAATATGGCTTCTACTGTTAGAGGTGGAAGAATCTTCTATCCTCTCCTTAATTAAAATAAATCAGCTTAAGAAGAATTTAGGAGGAACTAACATTTCGTCTAGCTTGTTACCTGGTGAAGTTTATTAAGCACATCTGCATTTTTAAACAAATGTACATCTTTTATCTCTATTTCCTGTAAAGTTTCATAGGCACATGAGGTGCAAACTATGCTGACACATCAATAACTTGATCATAACTTCCAAACCATCTCTATGTGGTTTGACTGGATGATGGATGGAACTTCAAAGAGCTCTAAAGACATCAGGAAATGAAAGATATTTGCATGCAGGGGGGAGACTGCAGCACACTAAGCAAGCCCAGATGCCAAAGACTTCACTGGGCTTCGAGTCCTCTGTCACTAGGCACTACATAAACTCAGCTGGCATCTTTTTTTCCTCAAACTTATTGACTGCAAAGGCCACATCTTACAGTATTTTGAGTCCAACTTCTATGTCATCGGAAAGCTGACCAAATGCAAACCTCTCATTTACATTTAATGAGGACATTACAAGAAATAACAAGCACCACATACTGAAAGCATTCAAGACTTAGAGCCATACAACACATGAATCAATTTAAAGCAGCAGGAGAAATTGGCTGTCCACCTCATTTCCCCCCAGCTCAAGAGATGTTAATACTATCACCCCAAGGATGTTTTCCAATGTTTTCAGAAGGGAGGTAAATTTTGCAGAGAAGTGACTTAATTTTACAGCTCTTTCAAACTTGAGAGGAAGAGAACTACAGCCAGGACTGCAAACTGAAGCTCCAACCTAGCAAGGCACAGTGTTATTGCCATGCTCTGGTAGTTCTTTCATAGCATCTCAGCAAGAAACTCTTGTCTTACTATGATATGATACCAACTGCTGTGAAAACTTCACCTTCTCTGTTGCCTAAAATAATCCATCCAGAATATACTAACCAGAAACTACATAGGGGAATTAAAGAACTACTAACCCACCACAACTTAAGAAAATCCATTGAGATTTTTGTCTAGGCAAAAATCACATCTTATACACTCTATGAATTTCTTTCTTACACAGCAAAAATACTTCTGCCCCCCAAAATCAAGGCCTTGTTCTACAGCTGAAATATCATAACCCTAATGGAAGACAGAAACAAGCAACTCTGGTGGACCAATGGGACTGTGCAGGAGGAGGAATGCTCATCTGGCACAACATCATTTAGATTATTTGTCCCTGGAGAATGGAAAGTAAAAAAAAACCAAACCTGCAGAGTCATTGATCATTTGGATTATTTGTCCCTGGAGCATGGAAAGTAAAAAAAAAAAAAACCAAACCTGCAGAGTCATTTGGAATCCATTTCTGCTAGGAACATTTCAGTGAAAAGAGCAGCTCATAAATTCATACTCTGACAGTGCACCAGTACACAGAAGCTTACAACAGACTATGTGATATCCACATGCTCTCTAATTCTTCTTTCACCTTCATTTTTAGATGGAGAATAAAAAAAATACTTAATCCCAGTTTCAAAGAAATATTCTCAAAGTATTAAAAAGAAATTCTCCACCAGGTCAGCAGGGTTTTTGTTAGTTTTCCATTTTCACAGTAATTTCCATGCATTTGTTTCTGTTCCAGCTCACTCAATGCCTAGTGTGCTGCACCAGCCAAGAAAGCCAACAGGATGCTGGGCTGCATCAACAAGGACATCACCAGCAGAGACAGAGTCATTGTCCCACTCTACTCGGTGCTGGTCAGTACACACCTGGGATAGTGGCTTCAGTTCTGGTCCCTGCTCTACAAAAATGCTGTGGACAGGCTGGAGAACATCCAGAGAAGGTCCAAGGACTGGGAAGCTGTTCGATGTGGAAAGGCTGAGTGAGCTGGGGTTGTTCAACAGAGGAAAGGAAGATTAGTGGGGACTTATCACCACATTTCAGTATTTAAAGGGTGGCTACAAAGAAGGAGATTTCTTTTTTACAAGGAGTCATGTAGAAAAGACCCGGGGTAACAGGTACAAGTTACTTCTGGGGAAATTCCAACTGGACATGATGAAAATTTTTCACACTGAGAACTATCAGCCATTGGAAGAATCTCCCCAGGGAAGTGCTGGAGTCCCCAGCATCAGATACTGGAGATTAAGCTGGAAGGGTGCTGGGCCATCTTGTCTAGACCAGGCTTTTGCCAAGGAAGGTTGGACCAGACGAGGTTCTTTCCAACCTGGTACTCTACGATTGTCATTTCAACTGTCACAATCAGATTCATCAAATTATTCCTCCCCATTAAAAGAGTAAGCAGAATATATTGTTCAATCACCTAGGAAAGCTGGTCACAGCCATGACTGATTTCTTGGCATTTTCTAACCCTTCTGCTTGGAAAAGGAGACAGAAAAACCTAAGCAACAGAAGCCACCTCCAAAACCACAATTTTGAAACAGATTTCTTTGCATCAGTATCGATACAAATGCCTCACAAAGATGTTCAAGCAGGTATGAGAGAAACAGGAGAAAAAAGATGATAAAGTAGAGGTGGCCTGATCAATGAAAGCTCTTGTCCTGGATCCCTCTTCCTCCTATTTTAGGCTTACCTACATGTTCTAAACTCAGTGACCTGCTAAAAGTTTAAATAAAGGCCACTATTTTTATACAGACAAAATTCTCTGGTTCTCCCTTATTAAAACAAAACAAAAAACACCTTGTCCCAGCCTAGCAGTGACTCTAAAATCCAACCACAGAGTTCGCAATGGATCTTTTTGGCTTGTATGAACCTAAACAGTAGTATGTAATGCTGTCATTTGGACCAACAAACAGAATATGACATATTTAAGTATAGAGAAAGAAACACATTGCTCATGTGAGAGATTCTCTACTGCAACATGTCACAATCTGAGCTCCTTCTTTCAAACAAGCTGCCTTGCTGGAGCCATGACCTCAAAGTTGAGAGCTTTGTGCAGCAGATGACCCTTGTGCTCTTGTTCTGATTCATAAGAAGATACTCAGATGGCTATCACCATTATTTTGTCATCATAACAGGAAAAAAAAAAAACAAAACACCACAATCTACACTGGAAATAAAAATAAACTCTCTCTCTAAAGAAGTTAGCCTTGTGTAAAACAAAAGCAAGCCAGAAATTGAGGTTTAAACCATAAACTGTTGGAGCAGAGACTTTTTCCATACAATTCTCAGCGTAAAAAGGAACCACCACATGACACAGGCTCCTAGGTGTGAGTTGAAAACATTAATAGTAGTAGTAATTAAAAAAAATAAGCCAATAGGCAGATCCAATTCCCAGTAGATGAATACAGACTAACAATTTACAAGGAACACGTTTGAAGCCAGCTTCAGGCAATAATGCTAACAAGAATTGTGTGCATCTGTTTCATGTTCCCTGAGAATAATGCTGTCAAAACTGAATTCAAATGTTTCAAAGCTGCAGAGAGCCTGAACGTGTCTTTTGACTAATTAAAATGAACCACATTGGTGAGGTTACAAGCTTAGCCCTTTGGACATGAGCAAATTCTGGCTAAGGTCACTTCATCAAGGAAAATAATGAATGTCTGTGTTCAAAAGGGACAAACAATACTTTTTTTTAATTAACATATTGTTGGATTGAGGGAAGTTTATAGAGTTACTTGAATTTGGGAAGAACCACAATAACACTCTTTGGTCATGATACTACAGAGACATAATAGGCAATAAATTTTAAAAGAAACAGGTCAGCACTAGAGCCTTAGATGAATTATTGATGAGGCTAAAATGGCATTTGATACAAAAACAACCTAATTTTACTAACGACTATTAATTAGCTTTAATTTTCTTTAAAAATCAAACAACTAGGAAAAATTATTTAACTCTGCTTTGAATACATGCTTCTGAGGTTGTTGCATCTTCCAAGTTTTTTAGGTCAATTTTAGGTGTTCTTTTCCTAGGTCAAGTGTAACTGGGGGCAGAGAGTCAGACTTGGTCTCTAAACAGAAAGTTCAAGATACTGCAACAAGTTACAGGTTTTTTGCAGTCTTTGTTTTTCTGTAATATAAAAATGGGAAAATTAACGTGATGATACAGGGGAAAAAATAAATTAGGCTTCTCAGACTGCACTACACAGAAAATGAGGTTAGCACAGTGATAATGGATTAAAATCCTGACTCCACCAGCAATGCTGCTGCAGCAGACAGGAGTGCTGGGAGAGCTCAGCCAAGGGGAGCAGTTGCCATCAACTAGCCCTGCTCCAGCAGCTCCACTCCTCAGTCCAGTCAGCTCCCTGCTGGGAGGGGCCTCTGGGTATGGCTGCAGTATAAATCCATGTTTAGGTGAGCAACTGGCAGTTTTAAAGCCCATTCTTTCCTTTGCAAAGCATGGCAATCCATGCTAAGGCATTCCCCCTGGGATCCATTCCTGCCTGAACACAGATTTACTCACCCTGCTCCAACTGTCCCACATGACTATGGGCAAGTTTTTTTAAGCATACTGGCACTAACAAACCCTGAAACCTACTGAATGAAAATAACCCTATGTCACAAAAGGAAATAAAATCATTTTACCAGACACTTGATCTGATTATTACCTGAATAAAGCTAATTGGTGTAATTACACAGTTTAAAAGTGCACGCTGTGAACCCCCACATCATCCCAGACAAAACTCTAGGTGCCAGCTCTGTTTCAGATGTCCTAAAAAACCAACTTGACAGAAAATTCTAGTTAAAAAAAATACATTGGTTTCAAATTATTCTTTCAAATTCAATTATATGACAAGAACTGGAAAAAGTTTCCTACCATTTACTTTGCAATCAGAACATTTCCTCAAAAACTTTCCATTTTCAAGGGGAAGCACAATGATTTCATTTATTGTGGTGCTACCTCAGCAAAGGGCTGGATTTAGAAATCTAGAGTCCCACACAATTGCCCCAAGAAAGATAATCAGCAGTTTACTGGACTACTACAACACAATTATCTCCACCTTAGAGTATTTTAGCATAAATATTTAAGGCTGCCAGAAGACTCTAGCCACAGAAATATGGTCCAGGTTTAAAAAAAAAAAAAAGAGTAATTCATGAGCTACCCAGCAGCTTAAGTTCACTAACCAGAAGCAGATCAGGATATGCTACTATCACTTCTAGAGAAGAGCAATTTAAAGAGAAAAGTGGAAGGATCAGTGTGATTGCCTTGTCCCTTCTACAGCCAGGCCAGACAAAATTTGATCCAAGTCTTTCTAGAAATTCACCATCTGTGATGTGGGAATTCCAGCTTTACCTTCACCCACTTACTCCAGCTCTGAGCTGAAGTATCAGTGACCTTCTCTTGCATTCAGGTTCAACAGCTTGGGGTTGAAAACCACTTGGGCATCTCTGGGTTGGTATCCTGCCCTCAAACAACCCATGTGATGCTGGTGTAGAGCCCCTTGGCTGCTTGCTCCCCCAGCCATCTGTCAGGATGGCACTCTGCCTGCTCAGGAGCTCATCTGCCAGTTTTACCAGGGCAGAAATGCCAAGAATAGGTGGGTTTAAATGCACAGCCAACCCATCAATTCACTGCCATCTTAATGCCCTTCCTCCACCATCTCGATGAGGGCAAGAGCAGCCACACAAGAAGAGGCCAGAAGTCCATTCAAAGTCCTCTCTGATTCCTGACCCAGGTCATCAACACATCCCTTAAAACAACAGCAAGAGCATAGTGAGATGAACAACCACAGAATAACCTGCTCATTAAAAGCCTGGAGACATTTCAGCCCCAAACACACAGATGGGCTTCTCTGTGGAGAGTGCCATAAACCCTGGGGTGAACCCTCTGATTCAGACTGAAAATGCCTCAGCACTGTTTAACATGTAAAGCAAATTAAAGCCACTCCAGCTCTGACACAGTGCCTGGATAGAGAGGTTTAACACATTCCATTTGATCCACAGTTGAAATTCATTTGGAACCACTGTTGTGTGTTGTTTTCTGTGTTTTCTTATCTCCACAATGGAGACAAGCTTTGAACTCAACTGTTTTATTGTCTGAGTGATTAATAGGGGTGTGAATACAACTGGTTCTTCTGTAGCTTCCTTCCTGCAAAGACCAGAATGCTGAAGAATGAAGAGGGCTGCCTAATTTTCATGCCTGTCCCTCTAAGTCTTTACATGTTGTCCTCATCCTAAGACACAGAGAAACTATCTGCAAGCCTGAAGAGCTCACTGTATGTCATGAGTAGGGAGCCAGGGGTAGGGACTGAGGAGGTGACCCAACCCTTGGTGAGGACAATACACAGTGCCACAACTACCCCAGCCCATGGCAGAAGCTACTTCCACTTAGCAATGAGGTAGATGGACCTTCACAGGCCTGGGAGGGACTATAAATCACTTCCCACTCCTGCTTAAGGACTCAACGAGGGAAAGAGCAGTGAAGAGAAGGTTGCTCAGTGCAGGAACTGTAGTGAGAGGACTTGCCCTTGTGCCAAATTTCATGCCACTGATCCAGCTGGAGCAGTGAGGAACCAGGTAGAGCATGTTCTCCATCAGCCCTGCCCAGCCTCAGAGCTGCCTGACAGGCTGCACGCTGCTGGCACAGGTAAAGCACATGTTAAAAACCACCCTCGGGGCTCTCAGCAGCAGGACAGGACAGAGCCAGGCACACAACACTAAAAAGCAAAGCTGAGGCAGTTCCAACACACACAGGGTTCCTCTGAGGCAGTGAGATCCAGCCAGCACACATAAATATGACTGACCTTTTTTGGCAGAGAAGAGAATTTTGTAAATACACTTGATTTCCCCAGTTGTATGGCACACAAAGGTGCCAATTTTGAAGCACATTGGAACACTGAATACAAAACAAATGTTTTCCAGCTCTGAATAAGGAGTTCCATCCTATTTGGACAAAGCTCATCTGAAAAAAAAAAAGTCAACAACACCTCATTCCTTATTCTTCTCAGACACCAAAAATTACTTACCTTCTCCCAGTTTTTCCTTATGACTTCATCCTTGTTTCTCTCTCTCTCTCCAGATCCTTCCTCCACCCTTTCCTTTCCAACTCCTGTCTGGTTCTGAGACAACCTAAAGCTAGAATTCCCAAATACAGTCACCTATGTTTGTCAAGTCAGCTTCAACAAGTTCCCACACAGAACTCCATCTGCTCCACCAGCAAGAAATGGTGATTTGAGGCCACCAAGTCCAGCACACCAGCTAGCCTAAGTTCACTGAACTCCATGAAACACCACAAGAGTAGGACAATTCCCATTCCCACCAGCTGAGCCCACCTTCTTCTGACAAGAGGAGCCAGCACTTCACATGGGAGAATTTTGTGTTAAATAAAATCAGACTCCTTAGAATTTGCATTATTAGGTCCATTAGCAAGCTATGTGCACAAGGCAAAGCTCTTGTTTGTTCCACACAGTAGTTGCCATGATTTATGGATGTATTGCAGCTGCTCAGGACGTGTAACTGAGCATCTTTAACTACCAGCACTCAAACATCTCCATGGAAAGGCATTTCCTACCATCATTTATTTGTCAAAGCCACAAGAGCTGTGAAGGAAGCCTTTAGACTCGTAGCTCTAGTCATGGGGAGAAAACAACCAACCACATTTAAAATCTTGCCGTAATTTGTTATGCTTTTGGGCAGCAGGCCAAGTCTATAACTTACACCAGCCCTTCTGAGCAGCCTCATGCTTTGATAGCATCACCTAGATTCTCTTCTTCATGCAGCCAGATTCAGGCCCTCCACAGGATCCCTTGCAAGCTGCAGAAGAGGGATGTACACATGCCCTTATTGAGCAAATATGTTCTTCTTGAGCAGAGCAGGGGAAGGAGAGGTCCCCACAGAGCAGGCAGGAGAGGACAGTCTCTGGGACTTCACCAGATAGTTCAATACCTATCCAGGGCCATCAGCAGGTAGCTTAGAGCCAGTGAGGCTCATCTAATGCACAGCCAGAGCTACACCAGGCTCTTGAGCTCAAGGATAAGAAAAGCAAAATTTACTTTCTCCCCACAGCCTTCCTCTCAGCTCTGCTCCCAAGATCTTTAGAGGAACCAACAGAGATGACCTCAAGCCACCTCTGACAAGAAGTCAGTCATGGGTTCTTCACTCACCTCTCAGAGGCAGCAGAACTCCCAGGCATTCCTCCTGGTGCTGCCTGCTCAGGAGGAGGCCAGCACACTCTCCAGGCCAGGATATGGTTTTTATTCAGTGTATGTATTGCTCAGCTTCTGCACAGTTTCCAGCAATGTCTGTATTTATCTCCCATCTGAAAACTCCCTGCACATCAAGCTCAATTCCTTCCATCCCTGCTCTTCCTACACTATAATTACAATAGAGATTTCATAAGCTAAAGCTGTAAAAAGCAACAATCCACTCGATTTGAATGGCAGCAGATTACACTTGCTCAAAATTCTATAGAATTTGTTTATGTTTGCATGATTGGCAAGCCGTTGTGGGGAAAGAGGATTACTGTAACCACAGTGTTTGTTTGCTTTTCAAACTGCTTGTTTTTCCATCTTGTAGCAGATAACATCTGTAGTCATCATGCCTTAGTACCCTGAGCCTCCAAGACAGATAATTATAGTAGAGGCAGACAAGATAAAACTTGTTGGAATATCTCAGCTGATACGTTCCTCTGGAAGCACAAGTGCCAATGGTGCTCCACAAAGTTCCACAAAGTCCCAGGAAGACAACCTCCCACCATATTCCCTCAAGAGCTTCAGAAAAGTCTCCTGCCTGCCCTCCCACAAAAGTAAAAACAAATTCATGGACACCTTCCTTCTTTTTCCCTTCTGTGAGGGAAGCATTCCCTACTCTGGGAAGCAATGGCAGAGTCCCAGGTCAGGCAGGGACTGAGCTACGTGTGCTCCTGTGTCAGAATTCCACCTCCCTGCTGCTGAGGACTTCCCAGCCTCCCTTCCATACGAGGATGATTCCTGTCCCAACTCCTGGGGCACACTGATCTTTAGGTGACACTCTTAAACAGAAGTTTCAGAAAACCTGCCTAGCATTGTCCCTTCATGGAGGCATCTCCTGCCACAGAGCTTGGTCAGGCTGCTGCTTGAAGGCTCCCTCTGACAAGGAAAGATGTGTGGAGCCAGGACAGAAAACCAGCTCAATTCCTGGTAGTACAACCCCTTGCAAAGCACCTGTAATCACATCACCCAAACTAGAGATTTAAATGAACATCAGCCAAGAAGAGCCTACCAAGGACAAATTCCAGAACACTGCAGCATTTCTAGACATCAATCTGGACAACAATCAGACTCATTCTATCTTCAGAAGGGCCAGTACTGCACACACAAACCCAAGCAGCTTCAACAGGCAGAGTTAGCAGGAGCCAGGGGGGTGCTGGGAAGCATGCAGAGCTGGGTGAGACAGCCAAATTACAGAGCACAGGAGATGCCACCACTCTATAGCAAACCAGACATGAATCCAGGGTATCCATAAACCACAGAAGGGTGAGGGGGGGGAAAGTCACTTACAAGGATGTATAAAGCCTCCCTTTGCAAAAGATTTAATATAGCAGTTGTTGAAGAATGAACTAAACATATCAAAGACTAAGCAGGCAAACAAATCACTTGGAATTGAATTTTGAAAAGCTCTGCAAAGCAAGCCTGGTGTGCAAAAAACTTATTATTGTGTCTAGAAAGGTCTCTAAGCTCAACACCCAGCCAAACAATGGAACAACAGATTCCTGGTAGAAGCAGAAATCTGTGTTTCATCTCCAACTCCAAAAAAATCTGAGAAAACGTGTAGAGGTGAACTTGCCTGTTTGCAGGGGTGTCCAATAGGACTGGCAAGGGCATGTCACAGGACAGGACAAGGCATTTTGCTGCAGATCTATATTATGGGAGACCAGAAAGGACCCCAACATGCTGCACTGGGAGGGGACACTAACACAGTGAGGGCAGCACTTCCAGCATCACCCCTGGACTACCTGTGGTCCAGGACTGCAACCAGCTCATGCCAACAACAGTAGCCTTTGGGTCAAGTATCCAGCTCCTGTCATCCATGCTCTTAAACACCCTTGTTCTTACTTGTGCTCCTTAGAAATCAGAAACAATGATTTGAACCTTCCTGGATTTAACTGACAAAATAAAATATGATAAAAAGACAGAAATCTAGAATTTCCTCCTAGTAAAATATAAAATTTCCCCCTAGTATTAATGGAAACAACCCAGGAGAAAGCTCCATTACTTAGCATGGCAACCTGCTACAGCTCCTGTCTTTTATTCTGTTCATACCTTATTATGGTGATTTGGATTTTGCAGCCTTTCCTCCAAGGAAATTCTTAATAGGAAAGGTGGAAATCTCATGAAATTAAAGACTGATGTATAACACATACAGAAAGTGTTCCTTCTAAGTAATATTTCCAAGGGTTACATTTTCACTTAGACACCTCATTCTTTCCTGGAGAGAACCTGAAAACTTTGACTAAATCTATCCAACCCCACTGGATACATTTGGGCTTGGAAATGCCATTTCAGTAATCATAAAACCATTAATAAATGAGAAGAATCAGTATTAGCACAGTAATAGTGTGCTGCCAGTCATAATTGCACATTAGTTAGCATAGAGCCCCTGTAAGAAATGTCCACAGTACTCTACAAATTGCCTTTTTAAAAATAAAAATTAAGCTTTTATTCTTCCTTCTAATGGCAGGAGTACAGGTCTTTGGTGAGTTTAAAATGGTTTAAAAGAAATCAACTTTAATTCCCCAGAGTTTTAAATGACTTCAAGCTTGACCCAGCAGATGAGCAAGGAAGTAAAATAAAGGGCAATTTTTTGTCCTCAAGCATCTCCTGCAAATACAACCCAAAACTCATTTTGCATGTAAAAATAGCAGCATTGGAAACAAACAAAAAATCCCCAAAACATCCAAAACCCAACATGCATAGAGGATGAAAAGCAGCTTGTTATCTGAAACAAAATTAAAGATCAGTGACCATTAGGACTGAAGGTAGTATGGAAGAACAACTATAACCACCTCTAAATATTACCAAAGGCAGAATATTTTCAATTTATAGGTAATATTTAAGCTATTTTGTGGGCAAAATCAAATTATAAAATATACATCTAGAACACATTTCACATGTACTCCCAAGTTGCCTCATATAAGAAAGCTGCTGCTGCACAGGAGTCAAGTAGGAAGGTAAATATGTCAAATTTTATCACTTTCATATTCTCAAATCACTTCAAAACCACTTTTCCCAACCACCCAAGTGTCAGCTGGTGCAGATATGAGCAAGTTCTTCATTCTGAGACCAACAGCCAGTTCTGCCATACAAGTCAGAACTTCTTCCTGGAACAGTCAATGTCATTTCTTAGAGGATTTTAATTTTGAAACCATCTCTGGTTAACAGAACAAACCAAGGGCACCTGGGGTGGAAAAATTTTTGGGGGGAAACAAAATGCCATGAAAAAGCCACAAAGTTAAGGTGAAAAAATAAATTTCAGGTACTAGCTTATTTTTTAAAACATACCTAATCTAAATTGATGTGACATCATAAATAGGAAAAAGTTTTAATATTCTTATTCTTTCAGCTGAAACAATTCACAGAGGTTATCATAATTTTTTCCACAGTTTAGTCTAAAATTAGACTGTTTTGGTAAATATTCTTTGTTCTGCCACTGCTTCAGTTTCTCAGCTGCATAAACATCCTTCCAAATATTACCTCCATTTAAAATACATCCCTCTAATTAGCTTTATTCCCAAAATGATGACCCAAACTTCATTAAGAATTCTGAATTAGCGTTCCAGGGATTACACCCACATATAATGAAAATGGATTTGTTTATTCTGTGAGAGAAGATGCCCATTTAGTGCACACATTGAGTTTTTAACATTCAAGAAAATGTTCTGTTTTATATGACAGAAGCAGAACAACCTTATCCAAGCAGAAAATACCAGCTGAGTACCTTAAATAAACAAAATCCCTTCCTGTTTCTGCCATGGCCTCTCCCCAGTTGCCCACCAGTTTAGTTTTTTGGTTTAACCAGTCTGGCTTCCAATGCTATTTTTTGGGTTGGTTTCCACACACACACGTTCATCATAAGTCTACTTAATACCTGCTACCATTAACAACAGCAGCCTCCTCAAATGACAGTCATTTATCATTGGAACTGAGAGATCCTTGAATCAATCTAAGGAGAATAAACCAGCCTTTCCTACTCCAAAGAGCAGCTAAAGCCATTCTCAGCTGAGAAAATGGGAGACACCCATGAGGGTTACTGTGGATAGTCAGGACGTTGGCAGGAATGGCCCCAAAAGTCAGCAGATCTACAGGTTCCCAGGGCAACATCACTGGTTATTCTGGGGAATCAAAGTCTGCCTCTCATCACAAGAAGCTGAATCAGACACTGGCCCCACATGGCCATAACTTTTTCTGCACACACAGCTCCATCCTTTATCTTCCTCGTTTCTGCATCTCAGCTTCTCCTCCCCCAAGGATGTCAAGCTCCTCCAAGTAGAACATGGTTTAGCTCTTTTGAAGCACAGTGAGCATTTCACACCTATGTCCCTGAACAGATTCCTTAATGCTTCTGTACACATAAAAGAAAGTCAAAATGCCAGAAGATATTCAGTATTCATGACAAAAATTCTCCTGCAGCACTCAGCCTAACCCATACTGGGCTACAAAACAGCATTTAAATGGCTTTAATGTCTTTTAGTTATAAATCAAAGAGTACAGCTATTGCCATGATCTTCTGCACCAAGTTTTCAGGGTTTCTGTGCTCAGGCTGCACAAGTTGGAAATGAGTAGATGAAGTGAAAGGATAAGGGCTTTTAAACCAGCAGCACCAACACCAAACCCCCCAATCCCCACAGACTCTTCATATCTAGCAGCTCTCAGAAAAATAGGTATTTAAATACAGAACAAGAACTTCCACATTAGAAAGGTGAGAAAAGTCATTCTTCAAGGAACAAAAATCAGCCCCTAACTACAAGGGATTAAGGGAACAAGTTTATTTTAGATCTTATAGGTAAGGACACCCTCTTGTGAGCAGGCGTTTGCTCTGGCCACGGTCCAAGCTAGCTGGAAAGCATGTGGCCAAGTTAGCCTAGTGCTGAGCACACCCAAGAGTTCTTGTCTTTGAGTGAGGATTATCAGCTCCGTTTGAGCATGAGTTAACTCACTAAGACAGGTTCCAACTCAAAAGTTCATCACCCTGTGGTGATAAAGATCTGATCCAGATGAAGGGTAGGGATTCCTGGGCAGAATCTCTTGACAGGAGCCAGACTTGCTGCCAACATACATATTGGTGATGGACAAGAAGCATCTCACCAGCCATATGTGTCCTGTGCCCACGCCGTGGATGCAGCCAGCATCTAGGAATACTGGACAAATGCACTGTAACAGGGAATACTCCTGGCTGGCAAATCTCTGCTCAGCCTCTCCAGTAAAACTGTGCCTGAAACACATAGCCAGAGTAGAAGGCATTAGGAACAGGTCACAGGTCTTATTCTATGGTCGCTCCTGTTCTTTATATCCAAATCTTCTATCTCAACTTAAACAAGATTAAATGGTGAGCTCCAGGAAAGCACAGTTCCAGGTTGCTGGCTGCAGTGCCAGGAAAGATCCTTCTGCACTTCAGAAAGAAGGCCTGGGCCATTTTGATGCTTGAGAGTCCCCAGCATCATCCAGGGTGGACAGGAGTACAGGCTGTTCCCTCCCAACACTGACCTTTCACTCCATTAGGATGCATTCTTGGCACCTTTTTTCTTTTCACATACAGTTTTCAGGAAGAAACAGGTACCTGAAAGCCCCACAAAGGTTGCTAAGTTTAAGATATCATTCTTTAATATCCACATTGCCACTAAGGGAAGGAGTTTCCTCTACCATCAGCTTCACACCACCAGGAGAGCAGTATCACCATAGCTGTGTGCAATAAGCCAGCTGCTCTTCAAAGCCTGGGTATGATGCAAAGCACTACCAGGTCAATAGTCTATTTTAACTGCAGTTTAGAGGACAGGCTCCTGTGTTTTGATTACATATCCTAGATAATTGACAAACATATTTAGGAAAAGCTACATAAGTTGGAACAACCCAGAAGGTTGAACTCTTCTTCTTTTCTTGCCAGGGTGATGTAGAGCTTCCATGCAACAGCTGAGGATGGGGAACTACAGATACCAGCAACTGAAGTCATTTACACACAGCAGTAAAACAAGAAATAAAAAATCCACAGCAACACACACACAAAAAAAAAAGAGATGTGCACTGCACAAGATCTCAAGAAGGAAACATGGTGACGGAGACACCACCACCTCAGGCTCAAACACCCTGCAGAAAACCTGGCAGTTCCTACAAGCCCCCAGCAGGAAACCTGTTGGGAGGATGTGCACTGAGCTCCTTCCACAAGGCAGACTTTGCAGCCCTAAAAAAAACAACGATGTTTGTAGACTTACTCTGTTCAATTAACTAGCCTGAGTCATTTTTGGCATAACATCATTAAAGTGACTGAAACCACAAGCTTCAATTATTGAATCACTAAGGTTGGGAAAGTCCTCCAAGGTCATCAAGTCCAAGCATCACCCAACACTACCATAACTTGATATATTTCTTTCCTGAGCTCTGCAGAAGCACCAGTCACACCCTCTTCCTCCTAACTCCAGTGAGCTGTTACCTACACTCAGTTGTTTGTTTGCTCATTGAAATCAAACCCATTTTCTATCAGTTACACTCACTGTAAGCCATGGTTCCTGTCACCTTAACACCAGGATCAAAACTGAGACAGCCCCACTCAACAGACACAAAAGCAGATGATGGAGAAGCCACACTTGCCACTGGCACTTGTGGCCCATGGAAACAATAAATGAGACACCAAAGAGAGCTTCCCAGCTGTAAAGGATTCTCCTTCTTACTTCAGCAGCTCACTCAGCTGCCACAGTACTTGGTTACAGTTTATAGTCAATACCAAATAATCACAAACGTTTTACTGGACTAAATATGGAATAATTTGTAGCAATTTGATCCAGAGCACAATAATAAAAGCCTTACTATCACCTTTTCTGTTATTAGAAAGCACTTCCATGATAAAAAAAGTTTCTTGACTTCCAGGAACCCACCATTTGGTCCTAATGTACTTAAATAGAGAAAACACTTAGAGGTTTCAAACAGCCTAAAATAGAGAAACATCTGCTAAAATTTAGGTGCAGCTATTTAGTGAAGAGGTCCTATGCTGGAATAGTCAGCATTTAAAGTTCTCTCTGCAATCAATAAAAAAAAGATCTATTAAAAATGTTGTGGAACAGGGTGAAGTGTTTGCTCAGGTTCAAACCGTGTTCTGTTTTTTAAAGCACTGGCACTTTTGGTCATCAAAACTTGGAGGGATTTGCTTAATTTAGGGTCACAGAGGTGTTTCAGCCAAAGTCCAACCAGGCCAAACCTCAACCAGACCTGACCCTGATGCTTTTCCAAAGCAGAGTTGTTTCTGCTATAAGAAGATGCCCAAAGCAGTGTAATTTTGGGTACAGGAGGCACGATGCAGTTCCTGCTTAGAAACTGCACTCCAGTGGTGAACAAAATGACTCTGTCCAGCCTATTACCAGCATTAGGCTCTTTTTAACACTTTTTCAACAACTCCATACAAATTTGTGGACAAAGGCTCTCACATGGCACCACTATGTTCTTTTCCTATTGGGGGAAAATCTGAGTTTTATTCACAGAAAATAGGTGAGTGATATTCACATAAAAAAATTAACCCATATAACACTAGGAGAATTTTAGTCCAGGAAAGGACTGCTAAAATGAGAAGGTTCTATTTGTTACTCTACCTTGGAGCAATCTGAGCATACCAAAAAAAAAAAAACAAACCAAACAGAACCACCCAACCCATGTAAAAAAATCCCATCAAAAAAAAACCTGAAAACATGCAAGACTCAAATGTGAAGTTCATATCTATTATATTATTACAGCCTATTATTATAGCACATATTATTATAACATAATCCACTGCCTGTGAATAGAAATTATATAATAAACTACCTTGTAAAGATCAGACTATGGAGTTAAAAGGTAAATACAACAAGGTAAAAATAATTAGATATTACACCCTTTGCCAGTTACCCAAATCAACCACCAAAGTTACAGAGGTTGTCATGTTTCAGACACTACAACCTCAATATTTCTGGTACAGTTTGCAGTGATTGAAGCACTTCAACATAATCTAAATAATGACAATAATGCAGTAGCATTGTTTTTGAAGAACATGCTAAAACTGGAATAATTCCTTATGTTTCTGCACAAAGTGGGAACAGGGAGGATTAGAAATGTAATTCACAACCATAAGGTTGTTACATGGAACCATAAGCTACCTAAAGATTTAGGTGGTTCTTGATTCCTGGAACTCTTGTGTTTGATGGCCTGGTTGATTGCATCCCATCAAACACCCACACACAAAAAAAGAACATTCTCATCTTTCCCAGTTAAGAACCTAGGTCTGTGCACAACAGCCAGCAGTAAATAAAATAATGCATGACAAGACAAACCAGAAGCCAGCTAGACAGAAACTGCCTCATTGCTGACAGTGATTACATGTTCCCCAGTTAGTTTTGTGCCCTCAACACAGCCATGGACACAGCCCAAGCTAGAAGTGCTTTGTAATTTTAAGAATTATTTATGTTGCCTTCCTGTATTTTAGGAAAACGTTGACCTTGAGCATATATTGTGGGAACAGGGATGTACTTTTTATTGATCCATCATAAAAATACCTGTGTTTACTGTCACATCTGCCCAAAGCTGGTTTCAAGCATTGAAGTGAAAGAAGCTAACCCAACTTTGAAACATTCTCTCCCTCAGGGAAGATGCAAAAACCAAGAACAAATCCCACATTTGGAGCTTTTACAGAACTTAGTCTTCATCAGGCCACACGCATTTCCTTAGAACAAAAATCTATTTTCCAAAAGATTAAATGCTTGTCAATATTGTATAGATATCAGCACCTTTTACTTGATATAGTCTCTTGAAACATACACCTTCCTGGTTACTGATGGGTGTGGGGAAGAACAAGAGCTTTCTAATCTCAAGAGCTATGTTTTCAGAGCAGGGATGGTACAAAATTTAACAGCAGTCAGCTCTCCAGCAAAACACCCATTTTCCTTTCACCCCAAAAGCTTCATAAGCAGGCAGTTGAGGAATAACTTCAGGAGATGAGGACTTCTCTGGTGGGAAAGGAGATAGCAGGGGAAGGAGAGAGATTTGACATCACATGAAGCATAAAGGGAAGGGCCAGCTCCTGTGAATTCTGTGGTGTAAGAATTAGGGAGCATCAAGTGAAGCTTCAGGGGAAACACTGAACACAGCACAGAAATGGCAGTTAACTACAGATGTAATTCACCTCTGGAACCTCTCGCTGCAAGGTTCTGTTGGTGCTCACAGCTTAAAGTAAGCTCAAAAATGAAGTGGATAAATACACATGGCTCAGAAAGGCTCCGAGACAGAGAGCTGAAAGAGATGATTGTGAAGAACATCACTATGTGCTTGCCCTGCTCCTACACTCATCCCAGGTATCCACCACTGGCCTGTGCTGGAGACAGAGCACAAGCTCAATGGACCTTTCATCTCTCCTAGTCCCAAGCTGATGGTTCTCCTTCAGGGAAAATCAGCAGAAAAATCAGAAAGCTAAAGATGTTTGGGACAAAAATACGTGTTCCTTTGCTGACTTTTCAGATTAACAGCAATGGACTGGGGCAAGAATTTTATTTTGCTTTTTTTAAGTAGTTGGGTCAAAAGCAAATGGCTTGTCCCAGTTAACCTTACTCCTGCACAACGCATGTCTGTGAGCACAAACACTGCCCAGAATATCCAAGTGACTTTTAAAAGACTTTTATGGATATTCCACTCTCAAAGGATGCTGGATGAGATCAATGGACGCCAACTGAGATCATTATGTATGACTTACCTTGCCCATTTCCTTCCCTTTCTGCCTTTGAGGCTCTTTTAGTGCACTGAATGTCTTTCTGGGGAATTTCATTTAATATCTTGGCAGCATACTCAATTCCTCCTGTCAGATCCTTGAGGCAGTCCTATAAATAAAGGCCAGAATGGTTTATTACCAGAGTCAGCAAAAGAATTGTGCAGGATGATGTCCTTACTCAGACCACAATGTTATTAAAATGTGCACACTGCTCTGTGGTTCAGAGGCAAAGGGAGTCAGGCAGTTGTAACTTAATGGCTCCAGTTCCCCCTCCTCCTAGGTACACGTGTAACACTTGGCATTTTGAATTCTGCTCCACATGAGCTGCCATCTCTGCTGCTTCCTCCACTTCTGTGGGCTCACACAGACCCACATCTCACTGCTCTTGCATGAACACACTCAGGATGCAACACAAATGAAGTCATTACTCTCAACTGCACACTCCACACTTCAAGTTTTAGCCAACAACAGCCTGCTAGGACAGACAGGGCTAGGTCAAGCTCAGAGCTCAGGATTCCTCATCGACCTTCATTTTTCCAGCTTCCCATAGCATGCCAGAGACCTGGAAGAAGTCACATAGGGTCCCATTCCACACTCAAACTTCTACAGCCTGTTGCCTCAGAATGGGGGCCTCAAAACTTTGATCCGAAGTAAAATAAGAAGCAGGTCATTGCTAAATGTATTAATTTGAAACTAGCCTGCTTCAAAAAGACTTCAAAGTGCTTGCTAGTGTTACAGAACCATCCATTCAGGGATGACTTCCACACATTGCAGCCAGACTGATTTTATCACGATGCTCATCCTATTTGTGTGCACCATAACCATGGGCTTACATGGAAAAGAAGAATTTTAGTATTTATTAAAAAAAAATACTTCAAACATGAGGAAAGCACTGAAGTAGGACCAAACCCTATCATTTCACCATTTGGGAATTGTACAAACATCAAAAACTTAACCAGTTTTGAAGTGGGCAAAGTTGCTTAATACATTTCCAGGATGATTCTCCTCGAGCACTACAAGTACTTTCATTTTCCTATCTTCAGTGATTAAGTAGTGTTTATTAAATCTTAAAGCTTCTTCTTGCCTGGTAGCAAACTGGTAAGAAAATGAGTCCAAAAAGCATCAGCAGCATCTCATTCAGGTGCACTTTTAAGGCAAACCTTTACCCTATGAGCAGCTACCCACCTTTCTAGGCAGATAGTGTCTACTGGCCTTCTAAGCAAAAGCTAGAAGCAAGAGTATCCTTCACACCCTGAGGAGGGGCATGACAAATATAAACTTTTAATAAATTAATTTCAAAATAATTTATAAAATCATAGCAAAACATCTCTTGATGATGACACCATGGAACAAATATTCCCTATCAGTCATTGACAGCCCCTGCTGGGAGAAGGGAAGGAGACATGCTCCAGCCCAACAGGATTCTGAAGTTAATCCTTGCTACAGGGGAATGCACTAGTTGTCAAATTGGGTTCATTTTGTGACAGAGCTACATACATTTCACCCCAAGTGCAGCCTTCTAGAGCAAGTAGAAATTCCATTAGGACACTTAAGGAAAATATCCACAGAGGAATGAACTGGCTGTATACACAAAGACAGCCTGGGTGCACCTCTTCTCTCTCCCATTCCAGGTCACGTTGCAAGGAAGGCCAGGAGAATTACTGGCCCTCCTCTTGCCTCCTCCCTCCCCACCAAAATTGTTAATCCTGCACCCTACAACAGAATTTTATGGGAGAAAAATAAAGATTCAACTGGCAATAAGTCCCACATCACTAACTAGAATATCTATATCCCCAAATGTGGACTTAAGGAATATTCCATTAGCTGCTGGCCTCGTTTGTTGGCTTGTGAGGAAGGCTGGATATTAACATTTGCAACTGGTGTTGTGCAGTGGCTGCCTGCTCAGCTTCTGCTCACGGTGACTCTCAACCACGGAGCAGTGGGGAGATATTCTAAATGTTGTTGCTGTGATGCCTTCTGGCACAGGGGCTGGGGAAGGAATAAAAAAAATAAGTGAAAGAAATGTGTCGCAGAAGATGGACTTTCCAAAAGTCCATCTTTATTTAGAGCTACTGCATTATTGTAGCAGCATTCCTGTTTAAAAGGAAAATTAATGATCTGTCCTCTATTTACACCTAGTGTCTTTTTGGATTTTAGTACAGTTGTGCCTCTTGGGCTGAGTTGACTTGGTTCACACTGAGGCCATGAAAGGCAGAATATCAGCAGGACTTTCTCTGGTCCACCTCCAGCAATACAATTACCAGTTATCTCTTAGAGCAAAGGAAGCACAACTTATTTCTCAAATCCAATATTAAAGTAGACTTCCTCTTACTAAAATGCTCGTGTAAGGAAGAACAAAGGCATCAAATAGCAATAATATTGCTGGTCTAAGGTCTTAGCTGATGCAGATCAGTACGATCCCACTAGGCCTTATTCAGTGTCTACTCCACAAAACTCATTTAGTTCAGACATTGACTTTCTCCATGTTCACCACAACATCCAACCCTACATGTTTCATAGTAGGCTTCCATAAGGACTCCAGTGTTAGCAGAACTTCATTACAGTGCAGTAAGACAGTTCAGGCAGAGTTTACTTGCACACTCAGGCAGTTTTTGTCACACAGAGCCATGGGGAACACCACCAGTAGTAAGCACTGTGACCAGCAATATGATTTCATCCATACTAATGCCAGGATCAAAAGAATTGGTGATTAACCCAGTAATACAAATAGCAGCTGCCACCCATTAACACAACTCAGAAAGCAGGGAAAATAACACAATTACACATCATTTCTAATTATTACAAGCCACAGAGTAAAACTGCATAAAGTGACATCATTATTTGAACTGCATCCAGATTCATTTCTTGTCTCCTACATAGCTCTGTGGCCAAAAAAATAGGAATTAACTGGATCTTCAGAGCAAAAAGAAAGATCTTGTCACTGGACACCCATTGATGGGACACAAACTCATTTCCACTTATGCTGACAACAGTTACAGAAACAGTGCCTAAGGTCTCAAGGAAAACATTTGTAGGATGACTTTAGATTTGTCTGAAAAGTCAAAAAAACAACACAGGTGCATCCAAATAAATTATGTATCAAACCCAATTCAAAGACTGATTCAGCACCTGATAAATGCAAATATTAAACACAGCAAGTAGGTTGTTCACGTAGTTCTAATAGATTTTTTTCTTACATAGATTCAATTTTATATATATATATTTTGTATATATGCTTTCAAAGTCAAGAATTAAACCAGCACTGTGGGGTGAGCTGCTTTTCAGACTCAGTAGAAAAAGAAAACCCTTTTAAACCATATGCATGTCCTTTTTAACAGAAGCATGCAGGATTACTCCTCACTGCATTTGGAACAGGTATCAATGTCAAACTCAGGGCTGGAATGTCATCACTGCTGGCAGGGCACCACTGTGAGGACACTCATGTATGCAGAGGTCCCACTGACACCATCAGGTGTTGTTTATGCATGATCCAAGTCTAGATGTCAAGGCAAAACAGAAGGAGCCAGCAGGGAATATACCACAGAAGAAAGTGGGAAGAAAAGATGGATTAGCTACACAGATATCAATAAAAATAAGAACTTATTTTTCTCTTCCAAAGGGGAAGTTAAACACAAAACTAGATTCTGCTCTAAATAGGAATAATCCTGATATGAAACAGTTGGCATTTAGGCCTTAAACACTGAAGAGAAATTTAAAATTAGACACTTCCCTACAATATTCATATTTAGAAACTCAAAAAAAAAAAATCTTAAATCTAGTGTTTAAATCAAATTTTGTTATTTTCTGCTAAAACATGGGCCCTGTTTCACAGATCCACAGAATATTAGGGGTTGGAAGGGACCTCAAAAGATCATTTGCAAGACAGCAAACAAAAAACTATATATATCCTTCCCATTTTTGAGACCAGGCTTACTTGCACATGGCTTCTACTTTGAAAATCTGTATCCATTTTTCATTTCAACCACAGAATAGCTTTAAGGAGAGAATTAACTTAAAGAGAAGCTATCTCTGAGACCTTTCTCAGGAAGCATTCAGGTACTTTCCCAGGGGCTTCCTCTTTCACTACACTGAACTCCTAGTGCCCAGACATGCTGCTTTTTGGGCTAGATGCATCAACAAGCAAAGTAGTTCCACTGCTGGGGAATCAGACCAAATTTCAGGAGATCTGGATTCCAACTTCTTGTTTTCCCTAGACTTGTTCTTCCAAGGGAGCTCCAGTAAATTACTTTATTTCTCCTGAACTCAGCTTCCCATATGTAAATAACATTTCTTTGCTTTCCCTCTGTATCTGCAAACTTGGATTTCAAGGCATGCAGATTTTAAACCCCATTTGTGCAGCACTTGAGGGTCCTGATCCTGTTTGATGCCCATTGACATATGCCAATAACACATGCTGGGTTTAAACCTGTGCCAGTGCCAGCACTGTTTAGATCCAGAGGCAAAACCAGAGAGCTTGAGGTGGTGAGATAACATACCATAGCAACAGATCCTGCTGCAGACACAGCTTTCCTCTCTGAATTTACAGGATATAAAGGAAGGAAGCAGAGTGCTGGAGCTTTACAAAAATGTTACAGAATTGTTTAATCAACATGGTTCTGCTAGATTACCTCAGCAAACAGACCTTCACTCATCTCATCGAGTACACATCACATTTCCATGAACATTCAAGTCACAAGATTGCTGCAAACATCCTTCACTCTTAGATAAAACACTGCAACACATTAACTTGACTAATTTCCCTTCACCCAGGACTACATTAACTTTCCATAATTATAAAACATACATTGACCAGCAAAAGGGTCAAAGCCAGCTTGGGTGCAGGATATACCTTCTTTGGAACTATACCAAGTACCATCAGCTGTTCAGCCTGACCAGAGAACAACTGGTTGACTTATTTGTGCAAAACCAGTGCCATCCTGGGACACTTCCAGCTCCCTCTTTGTTCAAATCCACAAGAGGCCTCATTAAAGAGATGAAGGTGCATTAAATGAAGGCAGAAATTAGAGCTAATTTTAAATATGCACCAGTTTAACAACCTTGTAATCTGCTCAGGTGCATTCCACTTGTGATTCCCTTAATGTTTCTTTAATGATTTTGGAAGGCAATTCTCTGTTGCATTGCAAACCAGTTTTGTTCAGACACATTCAAGTTTTCCCACAGTGGAGTAAGCAAGTTATCGAGAGAACTAATTAGCTTGACCTTCTGTTTGCCCAGTAATGAGAAATGCATCAAGCAGGTCTCTCTTTTCATGTCTGAGTCTGTCAATTAAAGCTCAGGCTTTCTATTCATTGCATTGTCCTCAGGAATATTTACCACAAGCACAGCCAATATAAGCAATGCCCCATCCACTCACCTCTTCACACTACCAGGTAATAGCTTTGAATTTTCTTCAGAGAGGGAAAACAACAGCTATAATGAAATTTCCTTTGCAGGAGTCAGATAAAACCTTCCTGAATTCAGAGCTCCTTAGGCAAATGAAAGCTATGGACTGCAACACTAATGGACCCTACAAGCAAGAACCACTCTCAAAAGACCAACCATATCCTGATCTATTAGGAAATTCAGAAATGTTACATTTGAATAAGCTATAGATCCTGATTTCTAGAGCACATTTTTGCACATCTAAGCCCTAAGCTCATGCCTTCAATCTCCTTTTACAAATAAAGCAAGGCAGAATATAAACCATCAAAATAAAGGCAAAGATCTGAGAACCAACAGGAGCAGGGACTCTGATGTAAATTATCCCTCAGGTTACCCAGATAAGCTCATAACAATCAAGGTTAGTGAGTGACAGGGTAAGAAATCAAGGAGAGTTATTTTGAAGAGCAAATAAGGTGTTGTCTGCCTTTTTTTTTCTACTTTAAGATAACCCAAAAGCCACATGTGATATTCCAGCAATTTTGGCAAGACCCCTCTATGATGAGAGAAAATGGATTTTAAGGCCTTTGCTTTCCATTCCCCAGCTCTCAGATCTACACATTCACAACATCCTCCAGACATACTTTTACAAACAAACCCAACAGACCTGAACAGATCCTTCTGTGGCTGCTGGATTCAACATTCTCCACACATTTCACACTGGGTGTGCAAAACACTCCAGTTTTGCAGCCCTAATTACTCTCTCCTTAAGTGTGCAATTGAACTGCAGAGAAGCCAAGGACCAGCTCTCCAAAGAGAGAGCAATGAAGAGCACCACAGATGCCTGACCCATTCTCACCAGTGCCATCCATCACTGTGGATGGGGCTCTCCAGCTAACCCAGTGCTCCATGGAGACAGTCAGCACACCCAAGTGGTGTTCACAGCAGCCCTCATGCTGAGCTCAATGCCATCTAAGTCACCTTTTACAGAAGGAGATGTGTCTTGCTTCTTCTGCAGAAGCCCATCTTCCTCTTTTAGTGTTCACACACCTGACAACATCTTTGAGTTGTCCACTTGAAGGTCTTTCTGCTGAAAACCAGTCAGCTATTACACCTCCCTCTGGAACACAACTGACATGGGGTATAGTGACATTCCTCTTTCACTCAATACCCCAGTGATCTGAGCACATGGTCAAGAGGTACCAAGTCCAATTTCAGTTCCCTCTGCTTGAGAGAGGTTCAAAACACAACTGACGTGGGGTACAATGACATTCCTCTTTCACTCAATACCCTAGTGATCAGAGCACATGGTCAAGAGGTACCAAGTCAAATCTCAGTTCCCTCTGCTTGAGAGAGGTTCAAACTTGCACCTTTCACAGTCCTACCAACCAGAAAAACTCAGTGCTCGAGAACTCCAGCCAGCCCTGGGCAGAAGATGATGGAGATTTAAGCTGCAGGCAGGCAGGTGGGGGAAATAAATTTTGAATTTCCCATATGCAGGAAACTGCCCTAAATGCTAAGCAACACCTAAAAGAATTTCATCTTCTTTTCTTCAGTTTTGAAATGACTTTTGACTGATCTTGCAGTATGCATTAATATATTTAAAATGTATCCTACAGGGTGTCACTTGGAAACAGAAAGGCTGCAAGGAGCTCAGTGGAGGATCCAAGAGGCAAGCCCAAAAGGGACTGGGCTGTTCTTGAGACAGTCCAGAGCACATGCCCACATGGGGCCTTGTAGAAATCCCCTGATGACAAATAGATGCCTGCAGCCTAACAGAGTGGATTGAAGGACTCTGCTGCCAGGCTTAGGTACCTGAATTCTGCCTACATCCCACTGTCAGCACCTTGAAGATTTTGGTGACTGCTTCTGAGGTGATTCCTAACAGATCCAGGAGACCAGAACCCAATGTTCTGACTCCTTGATCCTGTTCTAATTGAGAAAACAACCCCACCTTTACAAATCTGCCCTCATATGACCACCTGACAGAAAAAAGGTTGATCACAAAGCACTTCAGTTCCCAGCAGCTTTTGGCAGCTGTCAATCCCAGCTGATCAGATATTACTTGCTATGCAATAAGAGAACACCAAACTTTGGACAATAATATCAGACATCAGAATTCATCTAGTGTTCAACCAGCTGAATCAGAAGTGATGCCTGGTGGGTAGAGCACTGGCTGGGAACAGAGCTTCTTCCCTAATTCTGCCTTAGAACATGCTTTTAAACCTCAGGGAGGCCGTCAGTTCCTCTGTCTCCAACCACTTCTCCAGCTGATAAATGGAGATAAATATAATCTCTGTTACAGCACGACTCAAGAACTACATAATAATAAGATTATGTCAGTACCAAGGGGTAATCAGCACCTCTGAGCAGATGACACTCCTTCAGAGCACTGGCAAAGAAACACTACACTCCAATTTTAAAGCCAAACAAAAGCAGTTAATTAGCAGATAGCAAGATGCCTGGCTGGCAGATCCTTTCTCACTCCCTGCTTCATATAGGCACCATGAACACTGTTGGTCCAAATTCCCCATTCTCTTAATTTTTAAAACAACAGCAGACCCCATCCTTTGCTCTCTTGGGCATCATGCCACCCAAGAGCTGATGCTGGCTGCTCAGGGTCCATAACACAACATGCTACAAAGTCAGAAGCAAGCCTGAGCCTCTAAGCCTTTTTTTCTCTCATGTCAAAAGATGAAAACCAAAAGGCCTTTACCTTAAAAAAGAAAAAAGTCACTAAATGAGGAAAACAAGACAGAAGAATGTTCTTGTTTTATAATTATGAGGTAAAATCTTGGAGAAAGGTGTTACAAGGGCACCTGTCAACATGATGCACCTTTCCCCTGGACATTACCCACATCCTCTGATGGTAGCCAACACCTTTGATGGGCCACTGCATTCACATGCCATTGTGAAAGTTAAATGTGAGAAAGACCAAAGGAAGTTTTCTTTCCACAGTACTGGCCCCTTTGAAACTAGAAACTACTTTACAGTCTTTACATGATGTGGGAAGGGAAATAGAAACTGGAAACAACTTTAAGATTATAGCACCCATAACGTTTCTGCATAATCGAATGGCAAAACTAACTCATTTATTACATCAGTATTTCTTTCTTAGTGCCATAAATTAAGCATATTTTTTGGCAGTTCTCCCTTGCCAGGAAGAATTCTTTTATTCATGAACCCGTTCAGTTTAAGGGCTGAGTCTTTAGAGCCCATTAGAAAAACATCATCAACACATTTCAGCCTTTTAATGCAAGGGAAGAAACGTTAAGCAAGCTGCCATTCCCATTTTTCAAAATAAATCTTTTCTTCTTCCCCACAGTTATATCCCAGCACATAAAACATTGATTTCAGTTACTTCTGATTTACATGGCTGTGGAAGCAGAGTCACAAACCCATAGCATACACAGAGATCCTTCTGCAGTGTCTCCTGATGCTGCTGAGTCAGCACATATCTAACCTAGACCAGCCAAGGAATTTGAAGTGCTATTATTCTGCCAAGGGAAAACGTGCCTGGCTGCCCAGGATTGTTATTCCTATTGCCACAGTGCCCTGAGAGCAAGACCCTACCTGCTAGTTGTTGTAGGCATCTCAAGACAGAACATTTCCTGAATATTTACCACCTAAACAGACAACATCAGAGCTAGGAAGCTGAGCCAGAAACTTCCACCTGAGTCTCCTCCAGGTCCCCCAGGGGGCCTGTGACAGGCCCAAGTACAGCTCAGGGCCATGGCATCCTGTTCATCCTCTGGACAGGGCAGTTGCTTTCTGGTTCAGGTTGCAAAAATAACAGAATGTGTTGGAAGGGACCTCTATAGGGCATCTAGTCCAACCTCCCTGGAATAAAAAGGACATCTCTAATTAAATCAAGCTGCTCAGAGCCTCATCCACCCTGATCTTGAATGTCCCCAGGGATGGGGCCTCCACCACCTCTCTGGGCAACCTATTCCAGTGCTCTGTCACCCTCATACTGAAGAACTTTTTCCTAATGTCTAACCTAAATCTGCCCTTTTCTAGCTTAAAGCCATTACCCCTCGTCCTGTCCCTACAAACTCTTGAGAATAGATCTGCCCCTGCCTTTTTATAGGCCCCTCTCAGGCACTGGAAGGTGTCTATAAGGTCCCCCCAGAGCCTCCTCTTCTCCAGACTGAACAGCCCCAACTCCCTCAGCCTGTCCTCACAGCAGAGCTGCTCCAGCCCTCGGATCATTCCTGTGGCTCCTCTGGACACTCCAACAGCTCCACGTCCTTCTGGTGCTGGGGGCTCAGAGCTGGACACAGACTCCAGGTGAGGTCTCACAGGGCAGAGCAGAGGGGCAGGATCACCTCTCTCCATCTGCTGCCCACACTGCTTTGGATGCAGCCCAGGGTGTCATTGGCCTTCTGGGCTGCCGTGGCACATTGGGGGCTCATGTCCAGCTTCTCATTTACTGGTACCCCCAAGTCTTTCCCCAGTGGACTGCTCTCTAGCATCTCCTCTCCCAGCCTGTATTGACAATGCTGGTTGCCCAGGTGCAGGACCCTGCCCTTGGCCTTGTTGAACTTCATGAGGTTGGCCTGGGCCCACCTCTAAATCCTGTCAAGGTCCCTCTGGATGGCATGCACTTGGTGCATCCCTCTGATGCACCACCCAGCTGGGTGTCACCAGCAAACCTGCTGAGGGTACACTAATGCCACTCTCAATATCATTAATGAAGATATTAACCAACACTGGTCCCAGTACAAACTTGGTATCACTCTTTAACTACGACACAGACACAGCCCCAGGTTTTTAGCATGATACATTAAACCATCTCATACTCCAATTTTTTCATCTATTTGTCGAGAAATAGCCTTACTAAGAAAAAGAATTCTTCACCTTTGGAAGTGCATACATAACACTCTACTGGTATTTCAGCTCTCTCCTTTTAATGACAAACAGGGAGGGGTGGTGGAAAGCAAAACCACATATCCTATCATTTGAAGGTCTGGGTAAAAAAAAGGGTGTTTCTCCATGGTGATTTCCATCTTTGTGCATGTAGGCAGCTTTCATGTAGATGGGAATATTTCTCCCAAAGTCTTTGGGTCAAACATTCAGTGAGACATTGCTGATTTATCAGGTACTCCTAAAAAGCAGTTTTCTGGGTATTCACAGAGCTCCTGCCTAGGAACACACACACTCCTATGGGCTAGGCACATCATTAAAACATCTAGCTCCAGTACTTCAGTCAGTTATTGACTTTACACCAACCAAAATTTATTATTGCTATTTGTTCATGACTTACATGTCTTGACCAAAAAAAATATAAGTATGAATAATTCAGTTCTCATTTCACACTACCAGTATATTAATTTATTCATCAATTAGTCATAGATGAAAAGCAGAAGAAAAACATTTCTTAGTACTCCCAGTGCCAGATTTCAACCTGAAATAAAACAGTTCTCAGACATCTCAGAAGCTACATATTTAACCAGATGCCATCCTTTTTGCCAGCAGCCTTAGCAACAAGGGTGACACTTGCATTCATTCCATCCCTCAACGTACCACCACAATCCATATTTCTACCTCCAATAATACAATAAAGACGTTTGTTTTATTTCTCCTACCTCCTAAATTTCTTGTGCAGGCAGAGTCTGGTTTCTCTTACATAAAGCTAGGAGCAAAGGGAGTGTGGAAACACCAGCTGGTGACACATGGACTTGCACCAAGAACACAGGTTGTTTAAAACCAAACCTGCTCTCCAGTCTAGCAAATACAGTCCCAGGGCACTGAGAATCTATCTTCTGGTGCATTCTTTTTGCATATCAGATTTTTCATGGATGAATGGCTGTATTAAGTATTTCAGTTAGGAGGTTACACTGTGAGGTGTTGGACCTGGAGTCTGTGTCCAGGGGGGCAGCTGACCAGCAATATCCTCCAGCCCTTGGCTTATCTTGCCCATTGGACTGCAGCTCTTCAGTGGCAGAGGGGTTTCTCTGGGTGTACTTTGTGCAGTGCCCAGAGCAACAAATGCCCAAATTGCACTGGAATCTAGAAGTACAAGTGTCACACAAATAAATTAGAATTTAACCTGGAAACAGTCTACTAAACTATGAATTTTACATAGTTAGTAGTTCCAAATTGTCTTTGTTAACCTAGTTAGCTGACACATAGAACCATTTAGTTGTGTTCCAGAAGTTTTGTTCTTAAAAAAAGTCAAACAAACCTTTTGCAGCTGATTCATTGATACCCATACCCCAAGGCAGGTATTTCATCTGAACTCAGTTACACCCAACTGACTGTTCTCAGAGCTGGGTGACTGTAACCTCTCCTCCCCTGGGTGTAGCAGTGACCTGGCCAGTATCTGCCACTGCTTTTTTCCTCAGAAGAAGGGCAATCAAATGAAGTTCCTGCTAAGATTGACCCTTGTAAGTATCAGCACCCTGCAGAGTTAATGCACAAGTTCAGAGTCATCACCTCCTACTTCTTTTTCTTGTTTTGCTGCCCGACTTGGCCAAAGGCTAATTTGTCACCATCTCGTGGCTGATTTGTGTTTACATAGATGTACAACAGGAGCCCACGTTACCCTGTTGTAGTCAGGCACTGTGCAGCCACCTGCCAGACTGTCTGTGCTCCAACAGCTCAGCGTGGGCTTGTAGAGCCCAGGGACAGAAATCACTGCAGTGCCACACGGGGTGACAACTACAGGCAAGATCTTACAGGGAGGCAGGCTGTTTGCTTACATCTAGGGCATAAAACTTGACATGCAACTCAAAAAAGCATTTCTAGGGGCAGAGAAGAGGAGATGAACAGACAGGCAGAGTTCTTCTCCTTCCTTGGTGTTTTCTATACTTATTTTCTACTTTATTTAGAGTATAAACTTTTAAAAAAACATTTTTCAGTCTGTGGGCACTGTGGGTGGATCAGCACTGAGTGTATCTACATTCATATTTTATAAACAGTGAAGCCAAATACAGTTTTCCAAACTGATGCTTGATATGGAGATAGGGTAGTGCTCAACTTGGAGCAACAGAGAGGTCTTATTTTCAGCATACCAGGCTCTCTCATAAGCATGTTCTTAATGCCCCTGACATCAGTCTGTCCTGGAAGTCAGCTTGTGTAATAAATCCACCAAGACATCACTGAAACATCAGTGAGATCACTTGCATGCTTAACCAGGCGTTTTCTGAGCTGGAGCAAGAGCCAGAACTGCTGAAGTCACCTCACTGCCACTGAAATCTATGAATTCTTAAGAAATCAAGAGGATTTGAGCACCAGAACATGAAAGCTTGGGCCTCAAAGCCACAATTTTGCACACAGCTAAGGTGGTAGCCCACACAAGCCTTTCATAATCAGATGACCCTTATAACCAATTCTTTTAAAAAGCATCTTGGGCATTTTCAACATACACACAAGCACATATTCATTTTCTATTTGGGGACAGCAAATAGGGAGCCAGCAAGAGCTGAACTCAGCTTCCCTGTCCCCAACAGGACACATTTTCCCAGCATGTTGTATACTTGTTGCTACCAGCTGCCTAGGCCAAATTCACAGCAATTGCCCTGGAAATGGCATCAGACCCTTAATATCAAAAGTGGCCTTCTGTGAAAGGTGCATATCCTTACTGGCTGGCAACATCTGCTCCTAAACACCACCATTTACAAAAAAAATTAGAGGAAGAGATTCATTGTTTAAGAAAACTTTTCACTCTACATCAGAACAAAAGCTAAAACCAAGCAAAAGCAGAAGAGAAGCCTCTCTTTAAGCCCTCCTGCATCAGGCACTGACCCAGAACATAGGAAAACCAGTTTCACTTGCTGCTTTCCCCCATCTGCAGCTGGATTTTAAACCAGGTTTCCTCAGCTGTTTGAGCTACTGTTGTACGTTGGACACTTCTTCAACAGAGGAGCACAAAATACCACACAAAAAACCCTACCACAAAGCCACACCACACTAAAGCTTAATACCCCTACTCCACAAAAAACTCACTGGACTGAAGACCATTTAGCTTTTAAATGACCACTATGAAGTAATAGTTACACCTCAGATGCAAACACCCACTACACCCCTCCACCTACTGCACTTCCACATGAGGGATCCCATCAGCCCTGTAGCAGAAAGTGCATTGTCCTTTGTCACATCCATTTTCCTTGTGTCTATCGATTCAAAGCCTGAGCTCCTTCTGCATGAAAACAATTATTCTAGCTCCTTCTAGATAAAAAAAAATCCTCTTTTCTGGATAGCATCCTACCTAGGACACTAACACAAACACTTCAATCACCTATTACATGCAAGGGGTTTGTCTTAAAACAGTTGTAGCACAATGGATTGTCCCAAGATTCGTTTTTTTCTCTATACTGCTTCTAATTGGTCGAGTCAGAGGGTTCAAAGCACATCTGAATGTGGCAAAAAATAACAAAGCCAAAAGAGGAGAGGGGGCTAAGACAGGTTACACACTTACAAGAAAAATCAAGAGCAAACAGCTGTCTACAATACCCCCTGTACAATTATTGCACCTCTAGAGCTTTTGGCTGGAAAAGGGGAACCTGCAGCAACTGCCAGTACATAGAGGTTTCCATAAGTAGCTGCTGACCCCCAGTGCAGCTCCAGCATCTTTCAGTATGGGCTTAAAAGCTCCCAGCATCTCCTGCCCTAGCTAAGGCAAACCATAATCCGAGCACCACTTCAACTTGTCTGTGTGGATCCAATTATTTCCCCTCATCATCTGTATTTCCATACTCTTTAGCCCAAAAAATGTATAAATATTGATTGGAAAACAAAAATTTATTACAGAAAAGAGACAGACCTGTCTATGACCTCACTGACAAGTGCCTGGATCCTGCCTGATTTGCAAACCAGGGGCCACTCCAGGACAGTCTGTAATGAAACATGTGCATGACCAGAGCAAAAGTTCTCTCCTGTGACATGGTTCCCAAAGTCCTCTCACCCAGGCCTTTGAAAAGAACAAATAAACAGGCATGGAAGCAGGTGATCAGCATCTCACCCAGCACTTTGGTCGTTTACCAAAACCCTGAAGGACTGCAAGCACTTGCAGAGTCACCCCAGGCAAGGGGAACTTCTCAGGGTTTTAAAAGACAACCACCCAGGCAGGACACCAGTTACAGCACTGTTAAAGCTTGAGTAATAAGCTTCAGGAAGATGACAGGCTCAAAGGTATTAAGATGATAGTCTTGGACACAGTCATTATTCAAATATCTTTCTGCCACGGAGGGGAATTTATTACAACTTTTGGTGTGATGGTAGCAATATGTAAATTGGAGTGCTCCAGTGAGGATCTGTGGTGAGCGTGTGTGGTGTGAGTCACCAGCTATGAACTGAAAGCAGAGGTGAAAAAACAAAGCAATTACTGTCATCAGATACTCTGATGGCCTTGGTTTAACAGATTGAGCAAGGTGTGCTAGATAAAAAACCCTCTAGGTTGTAGTTGCTCAATAATATGTCTGTCTTCAGTACTGAACTGTGGAATTCAGTGCATCAAAACCAGGTTATTGAGACAGACACAGAAAGAAAACTAGATGTCTTATGGTCAAGAAAATACAGATTCTGCAAGCAGTAAAATTTATGAAAGCCATCAGATTCAAGGTCCTAAATGGTCACTGTTTCATCCATATTGCAGTTCAGAAGAAGAACCATTTAAAAAGAGGAAATTACACCTTTGAGAGAAGCAGGCAGATCATGTCAGCCAGCCTTACATTACCAGGGAGAGGGTTGGGCTCCATTTGTTTATTCTTCTAAAAGACTTTGAAAAAAAATCTTCTATGAGGAAAAAGAGTTCTCCTTTTCACTATCAGGTCACCCCAGCCAACAAAACAAGCACCAGATTTCAAGTTAGAGTGAGAAAAGGCAGCCACAGCTCACCAGTCACTCCACGACTATGCAGATGTGGTGCTTAGGGACATGGTTTAGTGGTGCTGGGTTAATGGTTGGACCTGCTGATCTTGAAGGTCTCTTCCAACTAAAATAGTTCTATGGTTTCTCCTGGATGTGTCCCTCATCTAGGTTGCAATCCAGCTGGCCACTTTCAAGCCATACATGTATCAACAACACATGGATCAAGCAAAGAAAATCGAGTGGAGCTTTACAACATCCAAACTCACTGCTGTTCAGAGCACTCCACAGCCTCCAACAGGGATGCCAACATGGGTTTCCATCCCACCACAGGAGAGTTAACCCTCAAGATGAATGAGCAATCACACAGACACTTTAAAACTGTCAAAAGCTGAAAGCCAGACATGCTTTGGGGCACCTAGCCTAACCTTGCCAGGCTCCAACAGACACATCACCTTCCTATCACTGGCATGGAGATGAAGGCTGCAGGCTGAGAACCACCACTGACACCTGGTCTCTGTCCACAGCAGACAAGGGCATATGCACCACAAACCTCTCTGGCAAGCCAACCATCCACCTGGATCCACTACAGGAAGGGAGAAGCCTGGATAACCTACCTGCAGTGCCTCACTGAACACCTACTCAAGGTAACTGGAGGTGACAGTTGTGCAGCAAATAACTGATGTCTCCCCTTAGGAGAGGGACCAGGTATCTTCTGGAGTAAAGCTGGCACTGCACTTTAGAACACTGAGTCTAAACACAGAAAGCTCTTGAGACTTTTGAACCATTGTGCCATTAAAAAAATCCCATCTAACAGAA
>NW_008622152.1:0-628 GCF_000691845.1 Merops nubicus
AGAGATCATTCACCAATTACCATCAAAGGCAAGAGAGACTTGACTTTGAAAATTAGTTTAATTTATTTCTAATTAAATCAGAATAGGATAATGAGAAATAAAAAATAAATCTTGAAACACCTTTCCCACCACCCCTCCCCTCTTCCTGGGCTCAATTTCACGTCTGATTTTCTCTAACTCCCCCCACTCAGCAGCACAGGGGGACAGGGAATGGGGTTTATGGTCAGTTCATCACACATCTCTGCTGCTCCTCTTCAGAGGGAGGACTCCTCACACTCTTCCCCTTCTCCAGTGTGGAGTCCCTCATGGTTCTCCACAAACTTCTCCAACATGAGTCCTTCCCAAAGGCTACAGTTGTTCACAAACTGTTCCAGTGTAAGTACCTTCCACAGTGTGTAGTCCTTCAGGAAGAGACTGCCCCAGCACGGGTCCCTCATGGGGTCACAGGTTCTGCCAGCAAACCTACTCCAGTGTCAGCTCCTCTCCCATGGGTCCACAGATCCTACCAAGACCCTGATCCAGCACGGGCTTCCTGCAGGGTCACAGCCTGCTTCAAGCATCCACCTGCTCTGGTGTTGGGTGTTCCACAGGCTGCAGGTGGATATCTACTCTAGCATGGGCTGCAGGG
>NW_008622153.1:0-1998 GCF_000691845.1 Merops nubicus
CCCCGACCAGCCCTGCTCATTAGTGCCTCATTAAGCGAGGGCCCCAGGACAGGGCTGTGCACACCCTGCAGGCCGGGGAGCAGCCAGCCCTGGGCAGGCTGTGGGACAGGCACCTCAGCACAAAGCTGTCCTGCAGGACAAGCTGCCTCTTGGCAACAACACCTTAGACTTTTATGGTTTGTGATACCCATAGTCCATCTAAACTCAAAAACACTCTCCAACTGTACAAAAGGGATAAAAAAAGTCCCAGGAACTCAGACAACTTTGTGGAGGAATCTTCTGGAAGGTGATACATAAAACTCAAGAGAGAGGAACCTGATCCCAGCAGAGGGAAACAAAGGGAAAGCTGCACATTGAGAAGAGTCTTAGGAATTATCACACAACTGAAACTGCTGCAAGAATTTCTTTAGTCAATAAATCCAAGTTAACCCAGCACAAGCACCTCCATGCCTGGCGTGAGGGACATCAACCAGAATAAAGCAAGCACCTGGGTAAGGGGAGGAGACCTGACAAAGCAAGAGCTCAAAGCCTTGCAAGAGAACAGCCAGGGCTGCCAAAGTATTCGATGCTAAAATACCTGCACAGACAGGAGATGAGCAACACCACCAGCAGCAAAGTTTCCATCATTTCACTTTTCCTCAGATACGTGGCACATCTAAAGCCCTGCTGCACCAGGCCACGTGCAGTGATAAAACCGGACTGCCATCTCAAAGTGCTTCCAGAAGGTGAGGCAGAGGCTAGAATCTACCTTTTAATTGTCAACCATTAACCATTACTATCCACCATCAACTGGAAACAAACCCAAATCACTCCGCTTCCAGTTGATCCAGCTCTCCCCTTGAGGTAACAGTTAATACCAACATTTGGCCACAAAAATCCAGACTCATCTTCCACTTACGCTGTCTTCAAGTCCTGGCCACTTCCCAGCTGCTCCTACTCCTACTGTCCCACTGCCTCTTCCCCTGGTAGGGATCCATCATCACCACATCTGCTGGAAGCTTCTCACCATATGGGCTTCCCCAAAAACCCCTTCCCCTTTGGCAGCCACTCTTACACAACTGAATTCCCTCAGTTTCAGCTACAGTGTTATGCAATGAACCATGGCTAATGAGAACCATGGGGCTGTTGAGCCTGCAGAAAAGACAGAGAGGATCTGAGCAAGAGCTAAAGGGCCCCGGGGGGCAAGAGGCTGGGGCCAGACTCTGCTCAGTGGTGCCAGGGACAGGACAAGGGGCAACGGGCACCAACTGGAACCCAGGAGGTGCCACCTGAGCAGGAGGAGAAACTTCTCTGCTGGGAGGGTGGCAGAGCCTGGCCCAGGCTGCCCAGAGAGGCTGTGGAGTCTCCTGCTCTGGAGAGATCCCAAACCCTCCTGGCTGTGCCCCTGGGCACCCTGCTGGGGGTGAGCTGCTGGAGCAGGGGTGGGATGGCATGATCCCCAGAGGTCCCTCCTGACCCCACCATGCTGGGATTGGGTGAGAAGTTATGCTGCCCAGAACACCTGAATTAAACACTAACACTGTTGGTAGCTATTTCTGATAACATAATACTAACTAATGAAACTAAGAGAAAGAAACCAGTTTACAGTGGACAGGACTTGAACCCTGGAGGGCTGTGTACAGATTCAAAGCATCCGGCTGACCAAAATGAAATGCAAAAACCCAAAAAGCCTGACAGCAGAGATAAGCCACCTACAGGACCACACAGGAGTGTCACTTCTTGAACTGCAGCAAAACAAAAAGCAGCCTACTTACTAACAGAAAGGGGAAACAAAAGCAGCTGTGTCAGAGATTTGAAGCTAGTCTAGAGCGTAACAACATCAAAGAATGCCAGATCCACTGCAGGAACAGGAAAAAACTGAGAAAAATCTGCAAGTCTGTGTCATGTTTTAATTACAATGACAGCCCAGGTCTTTGCAACTATATTCATGACAGTAAAATCACAGGATCACAGAATGTCAGGGGTTGGAAGGGACCTCCAGAGATCATGGAGTCCAAC
>NW_008622153.1:2059-2670 GCF_000691845.1 Merops nubicus
GCCTCCAAGGAATGAGACTCCACAAACCTCCCTGTGGAGCCTGTTCAGTGCTCTGGGACCCTGACAGGAAAGAAGTTCTTCCTCGTTTTGAGGTGGAACTCCCTGTGCTCCAGCTTGTGACCATTGCCCCTTGTCCTATCATGGGGCACAAGTGAGAAGAGGTTGTCCCTTCCTTCCTGACACCCAGCCCCCATCCATTTATACTCATTAACTACATCCCCCCTAAGTCTTCTCTTCTCCAGACTAAAAGCCCCAGGTCTCTCAGCCTCTCCTCATGAGGCAGGAGTTCCAGTCCCCCTCGTAGCCCTCCCCTGGACTCTCTCCAGTAGATCTCTGTCCCTCTGGAAATGGGGAGCCCAGAACTGGACACAATACTCCAGGTGAGGTCCCACCAGGGCAGAGTAGAGGGGAAGGAGGACTTCCCTTGTTCTGCTGGACACACTTTTCTTAATGCACCCCAGGATCCCATTGACCCTCCTGGCCACAAGGGCACACCGCTGTCCCAAATGAGATGTTTGACCACTTGTTCAACAGAGATTTCCTTGCAAGCCACTGATCATTTTGTTTGACCACTGTTGCTGGACTCATGTGGCATGTAAAGTAAGTGCTTT
>NW_008622153.1:2903-7600 GCF_000691845.1 Merops nubicus
TTAATGGAGATGTTGAACAGGACTGGACCCAGCACTGATCCCTGGGGGACTCCACTGGTTCCAGGTCTCCAGCTGGACTTGGCACCACTGATCCCCACCCATTGTGCAGCCAGTTCTCCACCCCCTCACTGCCTGTTCCTCCAGCTCGTATCCCCTGAGCTGGCTCAGGAGGATGTTATGGGGACTGTATCAAACACCTTGCTCAGACCAAGACAGACCACATCAGCTGGTCTCCCTGCATCCACTGGTGGCACACAGTACAAATAGTGTTACAGAAAGGGATTGTGTCATGGTCCTGACATGTGAACACACGACTGAGAAAGCAGACAATGAAGTGATCAAAGAGCACAGTTCACACAGGATGAGGAAGCACTTGAACCACACACAAAAAATTCATATATATAAACTGTCCAGCAGACTAACACAGGACATGTCAGAAGTAAAAAGAGCTGCCAGCTGAGATCACACTGGCTACCTGGAACTACTACACACAGCAGCCCAAACACACCCCCAGCCCAAACTCCCTCAACTCCTCATCATTAAGAGCACGTGTCACCAAAACACCTCAGTCTTTTTCCCACTCTTCTCCTGTTCACTCTCTTACTTGGCAGGCTAGCAGCAGAGGCTCTGGCTCTGCCACCTGAACATGAAAAAGCTGGAGCAGAATCCCACACATTCACAAGCTGTTCACACTCTGTCCAGAAGTGGAGCACTGGAACTGCACATTTCCTTTTTACTCTTGCTGCTGTTGTCATCACAGTTTATAAAGTTGATTGTTCCACCTCCTGCACTGGAACAGTTGTTCACTTAACTGCAGGCAGAGCTGCAGGAGCCTCCCTGAATTAACAAAAACATTTCAGCAAGCTGCTGTGGAAAGGTATCTTGGTAACAGCTGCCCAAAGTCAGAGTGAGAACCACATCAGTACCCAGAAGAACCACAGCAGAGCAGGGAACCCAGCCAGCCTAACCCACGATGGACAGGACACTGGGCACAGGCCTCCCAAGGCCACCAGGGTGAGTAACTGTCACTGACACTGTTGGGAACCCCACCCAGGCAACTCAAGAGGAGAAACCCTTCAGCAATGCTGGGCAAGCGAAGCAGAGATGCTGCAAAAAGGAGGGCTGGGACCCCCTCTTGGGAGACCAGGCTGAGAGAGCTGGGATTGTCCAGTCTAGAGAAGTGAAGGCTCCTGGAAGATCTTCTTGCAGCCTTCCAGTATCTGAAGGGGGCCTACAAGAAAGCTGGGGAGGGACTTTTTACAAGGGCTAGTAGTGATAGGATGAGGGGTAATAGCTTCAAACCAAAAAAAGAGGAGATTTAGATTAGAAATGAGGAGAAGTTCTTCACTCTGAGGGTGCTGAGCCCCTGGCCCAGGCTGCCCAGGGAAGCTGTGGATGCTCCATCCCTGGAGGTGTTCAAGCCCAGGCTGGATGGGGCCTTGTCCAACCTCATCTAGTGGGAGGTGTTGCTGCCCATGGCAAGTGGGTTGGACTATATGAGTTTTAAGGTCCCTTCCAACACAAGTCACTATAATTCTGTGAACATGGGACTTGTAACAGGGTGTCAGAGACAGGCAGTTTTGGGATTGAAGGAGAGCACGTGTGTACAATGCTCACAGCATGCCTGAGGGAAGCACCACCAGTGTGGAAGAAGGATGGAGATGAGTTGCTAGCTGAGTCCTGTGCCTGCTCACCATCACCTCTACCTTCTTTTTGTTAAATTATTTTTTCAAACTATTTTGTGTTCCTTGCTCTGCACACTCAAGTACACACATCTGCCAGCAAACTTCAAGCCAGGATATCAAGACAAGAGGTCTTGGGGCCAGACTTTGCAGAGACAGAAGGCTTGAGAGAGAGGTGCTGGAGAACCCCTTCAACTAATAGTTGGACTTGATAATCTTAAAGGTCTCTTCCAACCAGAATGATTCTATGACTGAGAAATGGCATTTTCCCAGACCCTCAAGCCCAGGATACAGCTGGTGCCGTGTCAACACGGGGTGCCTGGAAGGGCACACTCCCACCTCTGCCAGCCCCATGCCAGGGGCTGTGCTTCCCCTGTGCCTCAGGACTCGCCCCACAGCCCTGCTGCAGGCAGGGCCCAGCACAGGCACGAAGCTCCTTCTCCTGGCTGCTGGCCCAGCCCAAGCCTGGCAGTAGCATCAAACCCCAAACCCACGGCAGCCACCACACCACAACTGCACCCTCAGGCCTCCCACAGCAGGTCTAGAGACAGAGCTGAGGAGGGCAGGGCCTGGGTCCTGCCACCACGACACTTCCAGAGCTCCCCTGGCCCTGGTGACGGGCAGCTGGGGGGCAGCCAGCCCCTGGCACTGGCCGAGGTGCTGGCACTGCCCGTGGTGGCTGGAGGAGGCACTCACAGGGGGGCAGAGGAGCTGGCTGGGTGGCAGGGGCACGCTGCCAGCTGGTCACAGTGGGTGAGCAGGAACAGAACCGGCCTGTGCAGAACAGGCCCCAGACAAAGGCCCCGCTCCCCGTGTCCTCCAGTGCCCCTCGGCACATTCACACCCCCCCAAGGGCCCCTTCCTCCCAGGAAGCCCTCAGGAGAGCCACAGAAATGTCAAAAGCTGCACATGCTCCTGCTTCTGAGCACCTTCCCCACGGGCAGGAAGAGTCAGAGCAGCTACCCCATGGCAGCAGCTCTCCCCACCAGCTGGAAAACAGCAGGTCTGCTGCCAAAGCCTGCCGAGAGGCAGCGGCCCCAGCAGCACTCGCTCTCCCTGAGGATCTCCACAACCCACCCTCTCTCTGGCCACAGCACCCCAGGGTCAGAGCACCTGAGATGCCTCCTCCCCACGGAACGCCCCCTCACCTTCCCCTGTGCAGGCTCTCAGCGTGCCACGGGCAGGCTGGCAAGCTTCTCTCCAGTCACAGCAGCAGCCAGCCAGCCTCCAGCACCCCGAGTCCAAACAGCTCCTCCCCAAGAACCCTGCCCCATGTCTCCTTGAGGAAAGGTAAATCCAGAGGTGCAAAAGTCAACCAGTTTCAGGGGAAAAGGAATCTGAGAAACTAAGGCTCCCATTAAAAGTGAAAAGACAATAAAGAGGTAAAGATGCAGTAGAGCCAGGGTTTATTTCATGTCTTTCTGGGCTCAGATCCTCCTAAACCACAGCTCCTCCCTCAACATTCAACAGCACTAGCATGGATGAAGAGCACCCGTGAGCCTGAGCACTGGAATCCAGCTGCACCACCCACCACCTTGTCACCAGGGGTCGGGAACCACCCATCCAGGTGACAGCAAGGGCTCTTGTAAGAAAAAGAGCAGAGAGCCAACAGCAGTGGTGCTGCTGTACCAGTGCCCTGAGCTCCCAGCAAGGGTACCCAGGGGAGGCAGGGGGGCTGAGCAGGGAACCAGGACGTGCCCGTGGGTGTCACACACAGCCTGGGACACTGCTCCTGACCTGACCCCCGGGGCCACAGCAGCTGCACCACCCCACCTGGGGCTGCACCAGAGCGTAGAGGAGGGACTGCACCTTTCCTCTGGTTTACCTGACAGTGGGGGTACCAGAGGCAGGAAGAGAAGAGTTAACCAGCACAGCAACCATCTGCAGACACTGACACACCTAAGGGCTGTCTCCAGGGACCAGCCAGAACAGAGCATCTCCAGCTCCACAGCCCTGAGCCCAGGGCAGCTGAGCCTGCACTGCATCGAGCACAGAACAACACCTGCAGAACCACAAGGTCAGTTCTTTCTCATAGCAGGTTGCTGATGGTAAGAACTCAAGTGTCACCTCTCAGCCACCCCAGAAATCATCCCCAAGACTGTAGAAGCTGTAGGAGAGAAGTATGAGCCCCATGTCTGCCCTCCACACAGGACAGAGTAAGTCAGTGCTTGGGCAAGGTTCTAGCCAAAGGGCTTGCTGTGGTTTGAGGCTGGGGGGTGGGACAGGTGACCTCTAGGACCCCAGAGGGTCTGGGGGAAGCAGTTTATTCCCTCCCCTTCCTCTGCCACCTCTTTGAAAGAGGCAGGAAGTGGGAGCTTCACTCTCTCACCCTGTTGCTCTTGGTGCTGCTGAGCTCCAGCCTGCCTGATTCCAAGCAGCCCTGAGCAATCCTACTGCCACCTGAGACTTGGGGTTTGTGTATCTTGTTTGCTTTGTATTCCCCCCATCTTTGTGTGTATATACACACATCCCTCCCTTTTTGCTTTCTGTTCCCTGTTAAACAATATCTTTTATTTTATTTCACTTCCAGCTGGTGCAAAGCCTCTCTCTCTGGGGGGGCACACAACATTCTGTTCCAGGGGGCTGCCCTGAGCTCCAATAAGGAACCAGAACAGGACTGAACGTGTGCAGGACCCAGAACATGTCCCCAGGTAGCCAAGATCACCCTCATCCTGGCTTGGGCCAGCACTGGTGTGGCCAGCAGGAGCAGGGCAGGATTGTTCCCCTGCACTCAGCACTGGGGAGGACACCCCTTGAATCCCGGGGTCAGTTTTGGGCCCCTCACTCCACAAAGGAACTTGAGGGGCTGGAGCGTGGCCAGAGAAGGGCAACGGAGCTGCTGGGGAAGGGTCTAGAGCCCAAGTGTGGGGAGGAGCAGCTGAGGGAGCTGGGGGTGCTGAGCCTGGAGCAAAGGAGGCTCAGGGGAGACCTTCTGGCTCTGCACAGCTCCTGACAGGAGCCTGGAGCCAGGGGGGGGGCAGGCCCTTATTCCTGGAAGAGGAAGAAGTCACGGAA
>NW_008622153.1:7715-9238 GCF_000691845.1 Merops nubicus
CCCCACCCCTGGAGGGGTTTCCAAGCCGTGGAGATGTGGGGTGAGGGACACGAGGCAGTGGGGACCTGGCAGGGCTGGGGGAATGATCTTGAAGGTCTCTTCCAATTCAAATGATTCCATAGTTCTATGAATGGTCCAAGGTTCTCCTGCTAACCTCAAGCAGCCTGACATACCCTGAGAAGGGCAAAGATATTCCAGCAGAGACCAGGGCTCATTCTCCTGTTATCTCTGTTTTCTCCTTTAAGTGCCAGTTTCCACATCCTGGCAAAGCCTTCTGTCCTGGGGAAAGATACAGCAGCTGGCAGGCACTGCACCACCGACCACACCTGCCAAGGAGCCTGCAGAAGAGCCCTCTGACACAGCCAAGCTTGCCTGGCCCTTTCCTCCCTCTTAACCTGGCAAGACGTGCTTACACATGTCTGTAGAGGGGAACGTGCTTGTCCCCACAGCCACAGGACAACAGAACCACTCAGCAGCACCAAAGGGGTTACAGCGATGTCAGCAGAACATTTCTGATGAGGTCACACGGTGTTCTCCCTCCCAGAAATGGTACCAAATGAAACCCAGTCAACAGACAGCTATTAAAGACACGACCAAGCATGGGGACATCCGAGCCTGCCAAGGGCACAGCCTCTGCTGCTGACAGGAGCTTCCCAGGCCCAACACAGCAACCCCAGCTGACAATTAAAATAATTCTGGGGTGGCAGAGCACAAGCCCTGCTCCCTGCCTGTTGTGGGGGGCTGTGGGGGACTAGGTGACCTGTGAAGGTCCCTTCCAGCCCAGACATTCTCTGACTCTGAGTCTTTCTGCGTTTGTGCTTGGGTCACTTTCCATTTTGACCTGTGCAGCTCCTGGGGACACTGAGTCCAAGCTCTTGGTTTCAGGTTTAGCACCAGCCAGGGCAGGAAGCTAAAAATGAACCGCAGGCGTGTCGCTGTGATCCATCTCTGCTGAGAGTTTCTATTCCTAGGAGCAGAGCGGATGATTCTGGAGATACTTGGACAACCTGAAGAAAATAAATGATGCATGCATGCTGATGGAAAGAAGAAAACAGAATGTCAGACAAGGAGAGCAGAGAAAAAGGGGTTTCCATGGAGAGAAGCCAAAGGGACCAAAGCAAGCAGCAGCCTGGAGAGCCCATCAGCCTCAGCTCCTCCCTCCTGCAACCCCCCTAACCTCACGCTGTGGGTCCTGTCAGTACCTCTCTGCCACCAGACACGACTCCTCTGCTAAGGTTCATCTCCAGCTCCCTGTGAGGTCAAGGCCTCAGCACTGTGTACATCAGGAGAGCGACCAGGGTCACGGCTACAAGCATGGGGAGGGATTCCTCCCAGGCAGGAAAGAAACACCTTCTGTGGCACACCCAGAGAGCCACGCTCACGAGGTGCACACAGCAGCAGCTAGAGCAGTGACAGGCCCTACAGCACAAAGGGGAGAGATGCCAAAAACGTCCACAGTGGTTGTACCGTGCAGGAAGGGGCAGAGCGATCCCAGAACCAGGGGGTGGTCTGGGTGGGAAGGG
>NW_008622154.1:0-13570 GCF_000691845.1 Merops nubicus
AGTTCCCTGGTTCTTCCTTCTTACCCCATAACCACCCTTTCTTCCCTGCTCCCCCACAAATACAGACTTTTTTTTTTTTCCTTCTGCTGAAATTATATGCCTTGTCAATTGAGTACACGGCTGGGAGAGGTTTAGTACCTGGAGACAGTTTTTTCTAAAACGTTTGGCAAGTATAGCAAAATCCAGAGTTCAACACTATAGCCGTAGGAAGATTACAGCCAGCCAACCTTTTGCTTCCAGTGGACAGCAATTGTCATACCTTTGGCTCCTGGTGTTCTAGGAGAGCTGAGGTTTTTACCTGTGGGTAGCATGCCTCTCTCCTACCACCATCTTACGGTGAGCTCTCAGTCTTGGTTAGGAGGGTTTTGTAAGATGTAATGGTAAATTTACAACATGGAAGAAATACATTGAAAATTATGGACTGGAGTCAGTTAGGAATGGAAAGTAAGGTTGGTCAGCAGGGTTGATAAAGCTATAGGTTGTGTCATTTGATATTGTTAACTTTAAGTGTTTTATCTCCATGGACAGAAGAAATTCTGGGGAGAGGTGTTGCCCAACTATTTCTTCTGGTGAGCAGAAACAAGTGGATCTACATAAGTGAATAGGAAAAGGATCACACTTAAGCAGAGTGAGCACAAAGGGCTTCCCAAACACTGTGGTGAGTAGCAGGGAGCACTGTGCCAAGGCTGCACCATGTTCAGGGTGTGCAGCACTCAGCTGGCTGGCTGGTGTTTAACTGCCACTGTTTGCCTTATTGCAGGCTCATTGAAGCATAAGGACAAGTGCAGTCCTGCACCTGGGGAGGAATAACCCCACGCACCAGTACAGGTTAGGGGTTGACCTGCTGGAAAGCAGCTCCATGGAGAAGGACCTTGGAGTCCTGGTGGACAACATGTTCACCATGAGCCATAAGTGCGACCTTGTGGCTAAGAAGGTCAATGGTATCCTGGGGTGCATTAAGAAGGGTGTGTCCAGCAGGTCAAGGGAGGTTCTCTTCTGCCCTGGTGAGGCCACATCTGGAGTACTGGGTCCAGTTCTGGACTCCCCAGTTCAAGAGAGATGAGGAACTACTGGAAAAAGTAAAAAAAAAGAGTCCTACAAAAATGCTGAGGACACTGGAGAATCTCTCTTACAAAGAAAGGCTGAGAGGCCTGGGGTTGTTTAGCCTGGAGAAGACTGAGAGAGGATCTTATCTATGCTTCTCAGTAACTGAAGGGTAGGTGTCAAGAGGATGGGGATAGCCTCTTTTCTGTGGTGACTAATGACAGAACAAGGGGCCATGGACACAAACCAGAACACAGGAAGTTCCACCTAAACTTAAGGAAAAGTTCTTTACTTTGAGGATGATGAAGCACTGGAGCAGGGTGCTGAGAGATATTGTGGAGTCTCCCTTCTCTGAAGACTTTAAAAACCTGCCTGGACTTGTTCCTGTGCAACCTGCTCTAGTTGAACTTTCTTTAGTAGTAGGTTTGGACTAGATGATGTCCAGAGGTCCCTTCCAACTGCTGCCATGCTGAGATTCTGTGATTCTGTCACTGAGCTGCTGAATACAGGAGGGTTCTGTCCAGAAATGTTTGCCCTGTGCAATGGTTGTAGAGTTTTCCTTAAAACTTACTTTCATTTTCTGAAAAGCTGTGAAGCCCAGGCTTGCACCAGGCACACTCCAGGGATGATTGCAGGCTTTGCATTTGGGCCATCACATAAGCTGTTTGCATGTTTGTTTGCATGTTTCCAAAACATAATGGTTTTGCTATACCTGTCTCCTTGAACACCCCTGCTACATACAGATGGCATAGGGTAAAGCACTAAAACTTTGTCCAGTCACCTAGAAAACTTGTTCTTGATTGATTATGTCAAAATGTCTCAGTTTGTCTCCAACAGCCAGTTAAGCAACTGGCTTACCAACAATGGTACAACATTCCCGTTGATTCGGGCTCCCAGGTAGCTGGGCATGCAAGGCAGTGCCAGCTTTTCCCATGTCTGTGGATCTTTGCAGGCTGCCAGTACAAATATCACCATTCAGTCCATCAAATAAACTGTTTGATGCTTGGAACACCAGAAGTTTCGTTACCAACAAGTTTTGATGTGATTTTGTTTAATGCTCAACTCCTCTGTTTATCAAGATGTATTTGGTGCCTTAAGTGCATCTCTGGTGCCTGGTTTTAGGGTTCTGGGCCAGGAAGTTTGCAGCCAGCAAGGGATAAATTTTATTTGGAGCCATGCAAAGCTATTCAATCCATCCCAAACATGGAGGGTGACCAGCAGATGACCAACAGTGTGAGACTGCACACGCTGAGCACAGGCACATGTACAGGAAACCAGTGTTTCCTCCTGCTTCCTCCTCCTCAGGGAGGCTGGTCTTGCTCTGGCTAGTCACTCAGTTCCTCTGCACCCTGAGTACCAGCCCTGTGCATGTATTTCTCCTTTTCAAATAAGGCCAAGGTAGTAGGAATGTCCTTTCCAGTCTCTCCTCCACCAGCCCCTTCTTCATGTCAGCAGATGAATAGATTAAAACATCCAAGGTAAAGTAGCCCACACTAACAGAGTGCAAATTGCAAACCTGAGATAATTTTGCATTTTAAAACAAACTATGTTTTATGGCCAACTGTAGCTGTTGGCCACAGTGCTTAGGAGTTTTGTTCTCCAATTTCATGGGCAAAGAATTACATGTATGAGCTGTGTCATGTCATACTGTGGGACTGAAAATACCCCATTGTGAACTACCTTCTCTTTTCTCTTGCAGAAGTTTCATGGAGCTGGACTAAAATAAAGTTTTGGGATGTCTCTATTTGGATTAAAATTTGGAAAGAAGAAATTGAAAGGTGAGTGTGGTCTGGTCATGCCTTTGTCAAACTAAGGAGTGTAAATACAGCACACATGTGAGCCCCTGAGATTGTGTTTGGGAGCATGTCTTACACCTGCAGAACCAACAGGGGAACACACACTTTTTTTACGTTTCCTGAATTTGGAGTACCTTGGGAGAGAGCTATGGACTGTGTTCCAGTGAACAGGGAGACGTGCAACAGAACAGGCTGCAGAGTTTGTGCTCTGTCATGACACGTGACTAGCTTGGGGAAGTTGAGTTTTGGTGTTTTTTCTGCAAGAATCTTTTGGGGGAGTGGGTGGATGAGCAATGCACAGTTCCCTCTCTCAAGCAGTTCATAAAATATGCTAGAAGCATGTTAGTGTGAAGGTCTGATTCAGTCCTTTGATGATGAAAATGTATTGATGGCAATGGTCCAGATGTTCTCCTCAGTGAGAGGTAGGAAGAAGAGCAAGGTACAGAGATGCACCCTGAGAGCACCCCAAAGACTGCTGAGGGGTACACTAAGTCTGGAGGAGAAACTAAAGCCTACATAACTCCCTTGCTCTGAGCTCCAAGTGGCACCCCTATAAATGAGTGCGGAGACAGGGAATATCCATCTTTTGCAGTATGATCCTCACTGGACTTTGCAGCAGAAGAGATGAATGCTTAGAAGACCAGGAGGGCTACTAGCATATCCTTAAAGCAGGTCAGCTTCCTGCAGCCCCTTAGGGAACATCTTCATCAGGCTTTGCAGCAGGAGCCACTGGAACTGAGTTTTGTATTTTACCACTTCACCTCCAGGCCGAGGGTGTGATCTCTGGTCAGGGATCCAGGTCTGCAGACGCTATGAAGAAGGAAAGTCTCAAGCCTTTTGTTTCCAAGGTGTTCCTCCCTGTATTTGATGAACAGGGAGATTAATGCCTTACTCATTTTTTGACATGAATTTTTTTTTTTTTCCCAACCAACTTCTCTGAGCTCAGAGGACTGCATAGCTTGTCCCCAAGGGTTTATTTTTGTAATTGTGCTGCTGTTTCCCCCTCCTGGCACAGGGCAGACCATGAGACCTAGTGTTAGGACAGGGGTATCTGTTTGCTGTTCTGAGAGTCACCGGGTAGGAGCTTGTGATTCTCCAAGGGAAGGATCTCTGCTAGCCCAGGGTCTTTTTCTCTGTCTTGGCTTCGGAGAGGAGGGAGCACAGGCTTGTCTGTGAGCTGCCATCCACACTTGTAAAGCAGTAGCTGTTCTGATTATTAAAAAGACTATGTTGCTATATTACATGGTTTTTTGTTTGTTTTGCCTGGCCCTGTTTCTGGGTTTTAGCAGAGACGTGTTCAGCTCTGCCTTCAACCAAGAGCCTAAGAAACTCAGATTTTCCTATATATAAACTTTATAGCAAAAAATAATTTATTTCACATTTTATGCATTTTTAATCACAGGTTCAAAACCAATGAATTCAAACAGGAAGAAGTTCATAGAAGGCTAAGGGAAGCTGGGGTGATCAGGGAATTAGGAGCTTCCATAACAGGAAACGAAAGGAGAATTTTTTTCCTCCCTCTTAATTTTTGTTCTTTTGCCTGGAAGCCCAAAAACTGAAAGGGCAATGATTGCTCCTTGCAAACACTTCACTGGAGTAAATGCCAGGGTTGAAGTACTATTTTAATCCAACAATTTATAAACTTTTGTATTTGGATAAGTCTGTAGGACAGTGCTGCCTGAGAGCAGGCAAGGCTCTTCTGCAGGGAACACCCCATGCACTCATCTTGGAGGGACAATACTGCTCATGGAAAGACCCCATTTCTGTTCCAAAAACAAAGCTGGATGACAGTTAACCTTTACTGAGGAGCCATGCTCGTGGTATGACTTTCCTGGGAGGGAATGGATTACCTCAGCATCAGCTGCTGAAACTGGGATGAGGACTGCTCCCATAAGAACCAGTAATATTTTGCTGTTTCTCCCCAGCATCACATGGCTCTCTCCACATGAACTGAGGTGCAGGCAAAAGTAGCAGAGGTTTTTTATTCAGGATAGCTATAGTATAAAAAAAATAGGTTACATGTTCTATACTTCTTGGAGATAGAGTCAGTTTTTTATAGTTTTATGTTCTTTATACAGGGAATCAGGGATGTAACTAAAACTCAGCTTCACAGAGCAGTAGTGTGTAGTGTCATATCAGACACACAAAGACTGCTGAAGGAAACCAGCTTCTGGCTTATTGGGCCTTAATGAAGGTCTTTGAGTCAAAGCGGGGGAAGTCCGTCTCTTAGACAAGCAGCAGTAGGGTTTCTGTGGAAAAGATGGCTGAGATCTTTTACACTGAGATTTAGACTACAATGAACATTGATAAAACAGAGAGAAATGGGGACATTTCTAGTTCATGGAGCGTGTGGGAATAAATAAGGATCACATCCTGGTGCTGACTGATAAATGTGGAGTATCTCTGCTCACTGGCTTAATCCCATGGCAGCTTAACTCAGCACTGGAGCTTTGTACCTCGAGGGTGGGGATGGTCAAGTACTCTCTGTGAAACAAACAGAGAACAGGGAGAATTCATCCACACAAATAATCTTATCCCAAGGTGTGTGCTTCTAGCTAATGGCAAGAGCAGTCACTGCTGCAGCTTCATCTCCATAAGCCCAGCCCAGGGGTGCTGCGAGAGGAAGAGGAAGGATATAAATTGACCAGGGGTTTTGGAAAGCTCCACTGGGTTTTCCTTCTAGATGCTAAACCAGCCAGCTCCCCATGCTAAACCCAGTTGGGTTTTGAGCAGCTGGCCTCTGGACAGAGTTTGGCAGGCATGGCAGCCCCCTGTGGAGAAGGCAGCCTCAGACTGGCTCTACAGACATAAAGCTTGGCTGCCTTCTGGGACTGTCAATCATTGTTGATAGGAAGTGTCTTACCACAACAGACACAGAGGATGAAAAATATATTTATTTTCATATAATTTCCCATAAGGGAAATAACTGTGAATTAAAAAAATTCTCAAAGTTCGTTTCAGAGCTGTGTTTATTTTTATGATTTTTACATCACTTCCTATTACTGTGTATCACTGTTAGTAACAGCATGTGCAGTTGTGTCAAGCTGTGGCATTGCCAGCATGTCTAGGAGGTACTATTTCCCAATAAAGGAAATCATATGTGCCAGCCAGTCACTGTTATACTAGTTTTTAATATTAAAAAAATTTACAATTTCAGCTGCTTTGTTTGGCATGCTGATACTGGTCAAAATATTGTGAACTACTATCAGAAAAAGCCGGGATATAAAGTGATATAAAATTTTGAACTAGATTTGAAAAAAAAAAAAAAGTTATAATTGAAGTTTTCCAAAATTAAGAAGAGATGATTTCTGCTGCTAATATATTTGAAAAATGCATACTCCCATGCTAAAATGGTCTGAAAACAAACACGAAAAGGTGCAGGTGCTTCTTGAGAAATAATCTGTTGCAAGGCATTTTTGAGATGAGGTGAGTCCCCAGCCCTTAGCCAGAGCCAACCCTCAGGTAGGTGAGACATTGATGGGAGGGGGAAGCAAAGGAAAACCAGAACTGGTGTTATTGCAGGAGATGGGGAAAGGGAGAGATGACACAGACTCTATTCCTTCCCAGAACAGCCTAAAAGGGAACACTTTCTGTTTTAAGGTTATCTAGCATTTCTTCCAGGACTTGACCCACAAGTTTTGTACATGCTGGGCAAATCTGAGGCATCCTTTCAGAGCTCTTTTTTCTGGTTTTCTCTCTCTTTATGGTGATAGTATCAAACACTGCTTTTAGGAAAAGGGTAGAGCCTAATACTGAACTTTATTTTCATATAAAAAATTTTCTGTACCTGAGAGACAAACAACTCCAGTTCACCCTCAAGATTTTTCATTTCAGAGCTTGCATCTGCTGTATGAAAAAGGAGATACATCAGTACATCTCCTAACTGGGCCTTCTGTTAGTGATGCTGGAAAAAAAATCATTTTGCATTAATATCAGGGGCATACAAAATATTTTACCTGTGTGGGAAATTCCAGTTGCCATGTAGTGTTTATTTAGTGCTAGCAGGAGGCTGAGCTCTGTTCCAAGCACCAAAGATACAATCCATGACCACAAAAGCATGTTTCTTAAATTTAATTTCTTCAGGAGGATTCTTGCTCTTTTGTGGCAAAAAAGACATAATAAAGAAGATCTTTATCTAATAATAGAGAAACAGTCGGGAGGGAATAGGGCTGAATCCATTTATGGTAGTGTCTCTGAATGCTCTTGCTGCAGGTTTTTTAAAAATTAAATCTCTCACACTTGGTACAAGCTACTCCCTTTCTGAGATGACAGTACGTTTGATTGCCAGCATAAATCCTCTCCAGCCACAGCAGCTGGAGAGGCTCTGTACAGGAGGGGACATGTACACATTGAAAAGATGCAGTTTTGTAACACGGAGCCCTGAAGAGCCCCTCCTTTGAGTCAAAAATAAAAAGCATGTTTGTTTGCCAGGCGGCTGGACATGTTCCTGCTTTGAGCAGGGCTTGGCTGTGACCTTCCACTTCCCCATTTCCATCCCACTGGGTTCTCACTGCTCCTCCTGTCTCTGCCACGCTCACTTCACCCTACCAGGCTCTGGCTGCAGTTCAGGGCAGGGATGGGCTTCAGTTTCATGCCACAGAGCAGCTGGCACGCTGACACCAGGCATGTTACAGCATTAGATTGCAAGTGGAGTAAGGAAGGTTCAGCTTTTGTCTCTGCCTCAGGCTGGCTGTGAAACGTAGATATTTAACCAGTGTGAGCCTCAGCCCTGTCATATGGCTCTTACCTTCACTCATATATCATCTGACCTGTATTAAATGTTGAGCTTGTTGGATAAAGATCCCTGGCTTTGGTTTCGGGATGAGTTCTCTTCGTGCAGCTCTGGTCCCAGAAAGGCACTGCTGTATTATGAATGTGAAATCCTATTATATTGCTGCAACAAAAAATAGTCCTGTTCTCTTTAACCAATGGTAGGGACTCTACCCAGGTACACCTGCAAATCGAGAAACCTGTTTCATGGTTCCTTCATCTCCCATGGTTGTAAAAAGGGGCAATAATAGCTTTAAGTTGAAAGGAGATTCTGGCTATTAGCTTTTAGAATAAACTCCCTAGGAGCTGCAATTTTAGTTGCTTAATACATATACAATGACTTGCCCTCTCTCATAGAGTTGCCTTTCAATGGACACTGTACTTCTCTTTTTCTGGGTGGAGGATAGAGGTATTGATGCACCAGGGCAGGTTCTAGTGCACACAGAGTGACAGTCCAGCAAAGATCAAAAATAATGGCCAGGATGTCTCTACGTGTCAAATGATGGGTGATCTCCTGGGTGGGGGCATGCGAGGTGGCACTTGTGCTGCTGCTGAGAGGCGATACCAAAAGCTGGGTCACACCGTGGCAATGAGACGTCCAAAAGTAGGGTTCACAAAAGTAGGAGGGAGATGGGACAGGAGCAGGTGAAAGGAGACACAGTACGGGATTTGAACCAAATATTGTGCTACAACTGGTGGAGGCTTTCTGTGATTGCTTACAGCCTGTTGCAAGAGCAACCTGAATTACAGTCTCAGGAAGGTCAGACGTGTGCCTTGGGAGCAGAATAACCATGTTACAGCTTTCACAGCTTGGCATTGGTAAGGTTAATAGCCTTGCCTTGCCATAAGAGCCACACTGCAAGGGAGGCTGGGGAGATGAGCCCAGCTCTTGGATGCTGCCCTTTGTTGCTGGTCCAGGGCAGCATTTGTGCTCTTGAGGTCGCTTGTTTAAAGGGTGGAGTAGAGAACATTACTTTTACAGAGTTTATGTTGTCTCTGTTCTGTTGTCAGATTTAGTGACACTGGCACTCCCATAATTGGGCTGTGTTCATTTCATGCATGAGGTATCAGGCCCTAGTTTGTATATGACTTGGCAAAACCAGGCAGCCCTTATCCTCCTGTTTCTTGGAGCCACAAGACCTAATATCTACAAAATTTTTCCAACTGCCTGTTGGAAGCATTGCTCTTGGCACATGCACCTTAGCATAAACCAGAAACAAATTTCCAGGCTGTCTGACCAGATCTTGGATCTAACCTTTTGCAAGACTTTTCCATCCAGCAGTCCTAAATGGAGAATGCTGGTGGGCTGGCCAGTTACATTTATAGCTGATTTTTGGCATGGGTTTAATTTTATTAAATACAGATGTTATTCTGTGGTTTAGCTCCTAAATCTGTCTGCCTGAGAAAACAGCCACTTTCCCAGTGACTTGGTCTCAGTGGTTAGACCAAGAACTGGGCACCAAGCCATATTTATGTACACTGAGTTTCCACTGATGAATAATTTAAAATAGTTTTCAGTGGCAGTGAAATGATGACTTGGAGAACAAACACCATTCCTTCTTTCCAATGATTTGTGACTGCAGTTTGCAGAAGCAGAAAGTTTGAGTTGCTTAGAAATATAAAAAAGTTTCAAGAAATGAAAAACTTCTCATCTGATAACTCTTCAGGCTTCCCCTCCCTTTTTCCTCAATGCTTTCAGCATCAACAGGGCATGATAAGACATGTGTGCTTGGATCTACAGCCAAAATACTCTGTGCAGTGTTTTCCAGGCCAAGTGGCTGTAATGCCTGACTTTCCGTAACTGTTTGTTTATTGTGATCATCCAAGGGCCTTCATTTCTGTCCGGACAGTTCCAGAAACAAGTAAGAGTTGTCTGGTCTATGATGGTTGAAAACTTGGTTTAGGAGGCACAGCAGTAGGACTTCACAGTCCTCTGTTGGTAAAAATAAAAACACAGAAGCACCATCAGCCTGTGCATGTGGTCAGTGGTGGTTCTCATTTGGTGTAGCCAGAGGAATGCAAGTTCTGTTTGCTGATGTTGTTGGATGAGCCACCCTTTGCAATTCATTGTGGTTGTTCTTGCTTTAGCCAAAGGTGTTGGCTGTTACCCAGCAAGGAAAATCAAATTCTTGCCACTAGAAATTATCCTCATATTTTAGCCTTTAGGGACACCATCTCTGATAGGGATGGATAGCTATGGCAGGCCAGAGATTTTCCATTTGGTTTTGAACCAGGTTCATCGCTATCTGGGGCCTTCAGAAATGGGTTGACCTAGAAAACCTGCCCTTAGGTACCATACAATCAGGCACAGGAGGGCAATGCCTTGACTGAGTGTCATTTGCTGCACCATTTCATGTCGCACTGCTTCCTGTTCCTGTGCCACCCCTAAGCTCTTTGTAGCTATTTGTGTGCCTCGTCTAAAAGCCATTCCTCTTGGAGAGTGAATTTGTCATTGTGGTGAGAAGACAGGTTCCTTTCTTCACTGGAGCAGATACATGTGTGCTTTCTCTCTAGTAGAACTTGAGATCCTGGAATTCAAGTGCAGCTGGCAGGTGCCCCTTCACTGGCTGGACAGACTCAGGGGACAGACTGAGGAAGGGACATGGCTCCTCACACCCCCAGCAAAGCCTTGGGAAGACCAAAGGAGCTTGCAGCATGTCCAGCCTCTGCCAGCAGCACTTGGGTTTCCATTTCTGTGTGCAATCCCCTCAAGGGCTGCCCTGCCTATAAAAACCAGAAAGTCACTGAGGACTTTGGAGCCTCTCGGAAGCTGCTGTGACCCTAAGGATCTGCTGTGTGCCCTGGGTCTCATGTGCTGGCAAGGAAATAGATACCCAAAGGGCTCCACCCCAGACTGTCAGTTCTGAAAGTCTTCCTGCTTCTCTGTTCATTATGCACTTCTGTAGCTCCTTCTGGAGAGGCACCTGGGCAGACCTGCTGTCTGTGAGCAGCATGGACAACGTTGTCCCTTGCAGATGTCCAGCCTCTCATTTAGGGCCACCACATTCTTTGGCTCGCTTGTGCTGCTCCACGTAAGTGTGTGCTGCGTGCAAGCAGATCTGTCTCTGTCTGCCAGCTTCCCTTCCCAGGGCCTGTGGGCTCTGTGAATGTGCCTCTGTCGTCTGGTACGTTTTCAAGCTTTGACATCTATTCCTATTTACAGTAAAGCTGTTTATCTTTTCTGTGGCATTTACACCAGGACTAGAATTGGAGCCCCTGGGGAGGGGATAAAAGCAGCACTTAGTATGGGAGGAAATATGCAAGTGTTGGGAAGTTCTGTTTTCAACAAATAGCTTTATCTTTCATCTACTTTGATAATACTGGTAGCTCTCAGGAAAATTTCTGAAGGGACACAAATCACAATAGGTGAAGCCCTGCAAGCCTGGATCTCTTGAGCTCTGTATTTGTTTTCCTCTGGGACACCAAACAAGTTACTCTGATCTCTCTGTACCTTGTTCTCCCAGTTGTGAAAGATGAGAAAAAATGTGTCTAAGGAAAGAAGTGAAGGATTAAGCACTTTGAGGGTCTTGAATGGAGCCTCTGTGGTTGGTCTGAATCACCCAGTCGGGACATACGGGAGCTGACTCAAAAGTGCCTAGCACTGCCTGAAGAAAAAGAAAAGCACATTTACCTGCTAGCATACCTTTAAATTAGTAATTAGAGGGCTTGATGAAAACAGACCACAGAGACAGAAAAGTGGTAATCCAAAATAGAGCTTAAAAATTATTTATAGGGCTATTGGAGGGAAAGGAGGAAGGATAGTAGTTCAATGCACTGAATACCTTAGACTCTTACTAATGCAAGGGTGAATAAACAGGAAGAGCTAAATGTCTTAACAGATCATTTAATAAGTGAAATAGACACGTACTGGGATAACTCATGGGACTGGAATATTAATAGAAAAGAATAAAGCTTGTTCTGGAAGAGTAACAGAGATTTTCCTTGTATGTCTGTGTGCTTTGAGATCCAGCATGAAGAAAGAGAAGAACAAATAGCAAATCTCTAATTAATGCTACAAGGGTAAAGAACACAGGCATAGCGAACTGAGAAGTGAAATCTTTGGGGAATTAAAAAAAAAAAAAAGAAGAAAAAAAAAGTAATAGTTTTCTAAGAGACAGGGCATGGTGGTAACTGAAGAATTCCAGCTATGCAGAGGCAGAGTTGGAGAGGAGTGTAGGGGAACATGACCTGTTCAGCTGGCACAGAATTTTGGTGCAGAGGTGGGCAACTTTTTGGAGCCAGAGGGAGGCTGTTCCAGAACATGTCTGTCCAGCAGAGAGGAGCTGGTTTGTCCTGTGAAAGCAGGAAGGAGTGTAAACAGAATTTATTATAAAATCATGGTATGATGTGAAAAAGTGACAGTAGCAAAATGTTTGAAATGGACTTCAAGAAGGAAATCTTCAGTAAACATGAAGAACTAGTAACTGAGATCTCAAGGGAAGGAAAGCTAGACTGGAGGGCAAGTTAAGCAGAGGTGTTGTTTCCTTAAATAATTTATATTAAGAGCATAGGTGTAAGTTACCGTCTTTCAGGAAAGGGGTCAGAAGGGTAGAGTGAAATGGCAAAATCGTAGGCTTGTTCACTTCAGGCAAAGTAAGGATGACTTTAGAAGGTTCAAAGCAGCTTGTTTTGTCCAGAGCAAACTGTGGCAAAGGCTCAAAGCAAGAAAAAGCTACCAAAGACATAAAGGGCAATAAAAGTTGTTCTATAAGAGTTGGGATCTCTGGGGTTCTGTAACCTCTCTAGTAAGAGGGAGATCAAAAACCATTTATGCCTACTACTCAGTGAAAAAGAGCATAACAAATAATGCTAAGAAATCTAGGGGATTTGGGGTTTGGTTTATTTGGTTTGGTTTTGGTTTTGTTTTAATATTTGAGGGGTTTTTGTTTGTTCATCTTTGTTTGTTTGTTTGTTTGTTTTTAATTTAGACATCTAACATAATAGTTGCCAGAAACAGAGGAGAAGAGGGGGGGTTTGGGGTTGGAATAGAGAGGGAATGGTTTGTGTGGGTAAGGTAGAGCATGGTCTGGAGCAATGTTGCCTGTGAGAGTTACTGGTGCACAGATAGGCAAACTTCAGAAGTCTGGGAAGAGACCAAGCATAGCATCTATCATGAAATAGGGGAAAAAGAAAATCTGAGCAATTATAGATATATTGACTTCACTTCTTTGGTAAAGGTTAAAACAATCCACAAACCGCTTCAGAGTAACTAGAAGTGGGGAAGGGGGGGAAGAGATGATTAACAGTAAGAAGTCCTGAAAAACTGCATCAAACTGGAATTAAATCTGTATTAGTACTAGCCAGAGGGCTAGTGAAAAAAAGCCTTAGATAGCTGTCATGTATCTTGACTGTCACTTAAGGCATTTTTACAAGTAAACGGGAAATGCAAGCTTGAGAGAATATCACCATAGACTGGGTGCCAGACTTATCATGAGTAAAAAGACACTGATAGTTATCGATGACTGACTATGAAACTTGAGACGTGCATCAGGGATGTATCCTGAGTCTGGTATTCAATATTTTCTTCTACATCTTGGCTGGCAGAATAAAGAACACACTTAGTAAATCTATGAATGGCACCACAGGGGCAGGAGCTACAAGCTCACTGAAAGACAGGAATAGAATTGATTAGTTGGAGGAATAGTCTGAAGAAATTTGGATGCAGTTCAGCAAGGACAAACGAAAGCTTTGCATTGCCTGATGAGGCATTCGCTCTTCCAGAAAGGATCTGTCAGATTGGATCATATTCTGGAAGACTGTCAGCTGCATGCTGGTGGTGCATAAGGACGTAATTACTTCTAGGTGAATTCCTATGTCAAATATGCCTTGTCTATAAGATAGGTGGAGTGTTCCTTTGGCTCCCGTCAATTTTGGTACGGCCTCTGCTGCAAACTGTGGCCCATTTTGGCCACTGCACATCCAGAATGAGGTGAACTAGATGGGAAGCTCACTGGAGAGCA
>NW_008622154.1:13601-19901 GCF_000691845.1 Merops nubicus
TGATAGACTGACCAGTAAAAAGTGAATAAAGAAACTGAAGCTCCTCTACCCTTGGGAAGAGAAGACTACAGTAAGGCATAACAGCCTTCAATAGCTAAAGAACTCCTCTGTGCACTGCATCCTTGACAAGCAGCACAAGATACTGACGGGGCAGAAGAATACCTTTGACTATCCTAGAAGAAGATAAAATTTCTTTAAAATGAGGTAGAGAGTTTAATGTTAAATAATGGAGAATAAAACTCCCCCACAGAAAGGACACTGCAATCCTGGAATAGGAAGTCTGAAGAACAGCCATCACTGGAACTTTCTAGGACCTTTATTGGGAATGACAGGCGTGACCCTAACTTGAGGCAGAGGATAGATTTCATGACCTCTTGAAATCCCTTCCAGTAGTTTTTGATTTCACCATAGCTATGGTGGTGACGTCCCATCTGTCGAATGGTGCTAGGAGATGCAGCTGTACTGGGGGAAGGGTGCTAACAGTAGGCCGATGGCCACAGTGCTGCTTTGTCAGTGTCCCTCTTCAGTTCCCTGACATGGGGCAGTTAGCCCAGAGCACAGATTCCCAGTGGCATAACCTTTTAGCAGCTCTGCTGATGTTTTCTCATGCTTCATTCATGTTGACTCTTCTTACCTTCAAGCGTGACTGATGTGTTTCCTCTTCTTTACAGAGGAAGAGAGACACCTTCAAGCAAACAACCGGGATTTTAATCTGCAGTTTGAATATGCTGTAAGTAACCAGCCTATGTCGTTTCATGCAGATGTAGTCACAGATGTAGCTGCATCTGCTTTATGTCTGGAATGTTGTTTCAAGGGGGTGACATGCCTGCACACTAGCTATGATTCTGCAAACAAGGCAAACACGTGCCAGATGAAACATCAGAAGTGGATCATTGCTGAGTCAATCATTGTGAGCCCTGCCTTTGGAGTCAACCCTGCCAATGGGCAGGTGAAGGGGATCTAATTCTGGAAAATGATAACACAGAGATTTTACAGGCTTCCAGAAAATTATTAGTAAGCCGAAGTGTTTTCAGGATCCAAGGCCTTCCAATAAAGGAACCTAGGAGGAGTTTTCTGCTGGAAATGTGCCTCCATTTAAAGTAAAACATGAAAGGAAATGTATCAGTTCCTCAGCTCTTACAGTGAAATCCTCTCTGGCAGGAAGGTTTTGAATCTGGCCTTTATGGCTTCCTGCTATCTTCATTTTTAGCTCCTTAACAACCTCCTTAGGTTCACATTGTGCCATGAAATCTGTGACTCCAAGGAGCACCTTGACATGGGCTGGCCGTGAGCTAGGTCTGCCAGGCTACAGTGTCAGGGAGCCCCTTTGGCAGCTTGACTTCCAAAGCTTGTGGACCACTTGCTGACACTGTGTGCAGAAGAGAGCTAGCTCAGTTGCTAAACCTGTATTGTCTGTCTCCAGGGTCACCTCCTCTTTGAGGCGATACAGAACCTGCATGTTTTCAAAGCTTTTGCAGCTGCCAACTGATATTGAAATGAATTTTGTGATTATTTTTTTTTTCTCCTCTGTATATCTGAATTCCAGTGGTGAAATTCACCCTTCAGTTTTACTCAGGAGCTCTTTTGGATCATATTCTGGTTTAGGTACATCACAAGTATTTTCTTGGTAAGAACTGAAAAAGAAGACTGGAATTTCTCAGGAGATAGAAAGTCTGACTTACCAACATCTTTGACTAAAGTTCTTGATGTAAGTGATCTGTTGATCATCATGAGCTAACCAACACAGTTGAGAGACTTCCTAGGTACAGAGCTGCTGCATGTGTCCTGACTGAAATGAGTTGCAGTTAATATATGTAAAAGACTATTCAGCTTGAATGCCTATACAAGCCTGGTGATTTGAGACTGGGAAAGTGCATTTGATTTGCACAGAACCTGCCAATAGATCACTGCAGTGGGTATGGCAACTGCATGTGGATTTGTGGTCTTTCACTGAATGACTGCAGTGTAGACTATGGACAGCAGCAGGGCAGGGAAGCAGAGAGGAGATGCACAAAGATGTCAGGGTAGAGAGAAAAAAGCTACCCTTCTGGTTCTGAGTCTGTTTCTGTGAAAAGCCATTTTGGCTTTGCATGGCACTGCTTCACAGCTGATTGCTTATGTGCACAAAGATTTACAAATAATCAAAATTAAGGACAGCTCTAGAAGGTTCTCATAATAGTCTATTGATTAGGTGTAGAAGTGGAAGCAGCCAAAAAGACAGCTCAATATAATCTGTTAAAGGTTGGCAGTGAGTTTCAGTAATCTTTTCCCTCATTTTAGTAGCTCATGATTTCTGGAGTTCAGTGCAGACTGAGGGTTAGGAAATCTAGAAAACTGCCCAGAAAGAGCCAGGCTTTGAAGTGGTGAGTGGGTGATGCAGGTTTTGGTGCTGATGCAAACTCTGCCTTAACTGTTCAGGGCTGCACATTGTGTCCTAGGCTGCTTAGTTCCAGTAAGTCCTGGCAAAAGTTCAATTTATTAAACCCACATTACCATAGTGTATGAGAATGACAAATTTTGCTCTTAAATTACTTCAGATACTATGCTATAGATTGCTCGGTGCATCTGGAGATGGCAAAAAGGGAGGTAGTCTCCTTGTACCCTCCCATCAATATACACATGTTGCTCCTGAAAATTAGCCCCTCCAGGCCTGTAGTCCACTGCAAGGGTCAAATCTGGGTGGCTTCCTCATGTTCAGATTTGTCTGAAGATGATGAGGGTGCACTGCTAAAGGCTAGGATGTGGTCCAGGAGCACCAAGACTCTCTGAACACCAGAGCCTGTCCTGGGATGCTCATGCACAGCAGCTATGAGGCTCAGTTGCCTTTCAGCATACTGACATTTTCTGGATGGGGTTATTTCTGCCTCCTGCAGCCACAGTTCTCCCTCCATTTGTCTTGCAGACATTATGTATTTAATTTGACTTGTGTGCAAGCAAATGACAGAAGTACTTAGTCTGCTTGAGCTCCACTGTGATGCTCAGCTCTTTGGGACAGGAGAATCAGCATAGATGGGCAGCCACATGGCGATTTGAGTCTTCTTTAGAGAGCCAGGAGGAGCACAGCTGTCCTCCAGCTCTCAGTCCCACAGCAAGGACCACTAGTCCTTGTCCTGCACAGAAGTCTTGTCTTCTCTTGAGGCACAAGGAAGGTTGGATCAATAGCTATTCCAGACAGAGAAAAAGGGACACTCGGCAGAAAGAGGAAGGAAACCTAGTAACATAACAAAGCTTAGAACGTATTTTAGACAGTGAAGGCCACAGAGGTGAGATTTACTTTACCTGGTAATTTAAGTCCATGTTATCCATAAAACCTATAGAACAGATTTTTGTAACAAAGCTAGGTGAGTCAGTAAATGTTTCTTTAGGGTGAGGCAGTTGCTGAGAAAGAGAAGTAAGGGAAAGAAAAAGAAAGGCAAACAGAGGCATAGTGTATTGCCTTACAGCTCTGACCAGGCAGCATGTCACAGCTGGTGTCAAGGTTCAAGCCTTTCACTAAAAAGAGAGTTTCTATTATGTAGACATAGATCAAAGGTACATAAATGCTTTGTCCTTGTTTAGTCTCAGTGAGAACAGGGAAGTGGGAAAGTACAATCAGAGGTGGGTGTGTTGTCCCTGAATAGTCGTTGGTTATCATCTCTTCCCGGTGCAAAGTCTACAGGATATCTGTGAAAGGAATAGAGAGGAGCTGTGAAAGACTTGAGAACTCTATTGTGTGTGTAGCCTGACATCAGCTTTGGCAGCTGCTGAAAGCTAGGCCTCCTGGTATGGAGCAAGACTCCCAAATACACTCAAACCAGCTCTGCAGGAACCTGATGCCGAACCGTGTAAAGCCGTGTCTCCAGTACATGCAAGGGCACGTCCAGATCCATCACACTTGAACTCGCAGGAAACTGGAGGGCAAATCCCATCCCAGAGCTCATCAGAAAATATACAGAGGCAAAATTGCAGTACTCTTCCAGCCATGGAGCCTCTTTAGCTGAGCACCAGCTGGGCAGGAGGGTTGGACAGTGTGGGAGGCAGGACTGTCAGGGTAGGATGAGGGTAAGAGGTGGATAGTTGCTCCATGTAGTGGAAATCCCATAAGAAAGAGGTTTCACAATGTTTCCAAGGGGCAGTTTCAGAGGAAGAACTGAGCGCCCATCATGCAGTAGGCTGGAAGTTTGGGGTGGTCTCCTTCACCTGTGTGAATGGAGGCAGTACAGACTGAGATAGGGAGGAGGGAACTGTCTCTTATCAGAAGTGTCCTATGTGTCTCTGATGATTTTTGCTGTGATTAAATGATATGAGGTGCCTGTGGATAAGGTCAGCAGCTTCAAGCAATGCTTGGGTAGGCCAGGATTTATTTGGACTTAGTGTGAAGATTGAAGCTGAAACTAGAGCTCCCAGGCTGGTGCATCCTTGGCTTTAGCCTGCACAGCAAGAACATGGTAGCTTAGGAAAATAAAATAAACTTTAAAACAAAGTGCTGTGCAGTTAACTGGAAGGGCTGAGTGTGAAGGTATGTACTACCCACCAGCTCACAAAATTAGTTAGGAATGACTCAGAAACCAAGTGTGAGTGAGTGACATGCAAAGGCACTTAGTGCAGCACAAAAATGGACTCAATATAGGTCAGTAAAAATGAAAAGTCAAGTCCTAATCCCATGTTTATTCACAATGCAGACAGGAAGATCTTCCTGACTTCAGTAAGTGATCTGCCTGTGTAGAGACTGAAGTGAAAAGCAAGTTGCCAGACATGGTCCTGCTATATTTAACAGCTTTAATCGAAGTCCTTATCTGAAGCAATTCAATCTGGCTGCACTTTCCCCAGTCTGTCTGCACTGTCCCCAGCACAGCCGCAGAGGGGGCTGCCCCGTGTGGGTCCACCACGACGGGCTCTCTGTCTGTCAACACTCTAGAGAAGAAATTCTCTTCTGAAAGCTTTTAATATTTGCTCTGATCCCAATTCCCTTTTATTTCTTAGCTTTCACATTGGAATTTAGCACAGCTGCACTGGGACATCACAAAGGACTGCAAAAACAACTTCGAAATTGGCTCTCAGACAATAGGAGAGGAAATGCAGGGCCCATGAGTCAATGACAGATTTCATCTTGGATCAGGATCTAGGGTCAAACCAGCATCCTTTCTGCAGGACCAGCAGTGAAGGGGCTGGCTGGACTCAGCTTTTGTTCTCCCTGGTCACCTGATGAATTGTCTAGTGAAACAGAAGGGATGTATATAGCTTCCTATGGCAAATACACATTGCCCTGGGATGGATCAGCAGCTGGGTTCTTATCTCTTTGAACTTTAATCAGAGAGCAAGGAGCTCCAGCACTGGGCTCAGACTCTGTTGCACCTCCTCCGCTTGCATGCTCTGAGCTGAGAAGGATGTCTGGTTATCCTCAAGGACCTTCTTGGTAGTGGCCAGAATGGTGCAACAGCTGCCCTTTCTTCCTGTCTCAACCTACAAACGTTTCCCAGAGTTCATCATGCCCAAGGCTGAAGAGAGTATTGTCTGATGATGTGAATAGTGTTGATTAGCCTCTGGAGGAATAGCTACAGCAGCCACCTGCACTGCTCCTTCTGTACTTAGGAAGGCAGTAGATGGATTAATCTGAAGACTAGCTGAAACACAATTAGGGAGCAGCCAGAGCAGGGCTGCCCTACAAGAAGAGACAAGCTGGGAACTCAGGGTGACCCCAGCACAGACAATGTCCTCACTGACCAGTGTGCAGTCCTGCAGCATCTGGCTGGGGGGAACAGGGCAGGATGCTAGTAATGGGCCCATCCTGACCATCCCAGGCAAGGTGAGGTGATGAACCAGGCTCAGGGTCCATTTAAGGACTACAGTCAGGAGCAGAGTGAAACAGACTACAAGACAAGCCTACACTATAGGTCCAAGGTCCATCCAGGAAGCACAGCTAGACAGGTCATACAATCATATAATCTTTATGATTGGAAAGGACTTCTCAGATTACCAAGCCCAACCTTCCTCCTAACATTTCCCTAACCACTAGATCATAGCCTCAAGTGCTACCTCTGCTTAGTTTTTTAACATCTCCAGGGATGGTGACTCCACCACCTCCCTGGGCAGCCCATTCCAGTGTCTAGCCACTCTCTCGTGAAGAAATTCTTCCTAATATCCAATCAAACCCTCCCCTGATGCAACTTGAAGCCATTTCTTCTTCTTCTATCACCAGTAATTTGGGAGAAGAGACCAACACCAGCCTCACTACAACCTCCTTTTAGGTAGCGGTGGAGAGCAATAAGGTCTACTCTCAGTCTTTTCTTCTCGAGACTAAACAACCCCAGTTCCCTCAGC
>NW_008622155.1:0-34957 GCF_000691845.1 Merops nubicus
TTTTCACAAGCTGGACACCATTTTCTTTCTCATAAACAAACAAATTATAAAAATCCCAATTATCTGCAAAGCACTGATAAAGTGGTCTGTGAGGAGTATGCTAAAGCTACTCCTGACCCCCAAATCAAAGCATGTTGGAAAACACCACCCAGTAGAAACAAGGGACCATGCAACAGTCCTCAGGCATCTGCACTGTGACCAGAGCTCCTGTTTCAGCACTGAAAACACCACCCAGTAGAAACAAAGGACCATGCAACAGTCCTCAGGCAGCTGCACTGTGACCAGAGCTCCTGTTTCAGTGGCACCACCTCTGAAGCACCTGGAATTTTACAGGGCACAAGGCAGAGCAGCACCGTTGACAGATGTGCTGTTTGAAATGCCTCCTAAATAACTTCCACACCGAATGAATGGGAGCATCTGTAAAGGTTTTAGCTCTCTGCTTGCCTCTCTCCAGCCCCGAAATGGCCTAAAAGCACATCAACAAAATGAATTTGAAACTGCTGTGAATAAAACGACAGCCAAGGAACTGAAATTGCACTTTGTGGTGCTGCTGTTCCCAGGAGCTGAGGGGCAGCAGGGAGGGCAGAGCCATGCACAGCCACACAGGGCAGTGCACACACGTACACCTTGACAAACCCCTTTCCAGGGAAGTGAGAATGAAAACCCAGGCACAGAAATATTGGGAGTTAAAAAAAATATATCTGTGTGTTCTTGGGAAAGCAGTAACAGCAGGGTACTGCTGTCACCAGCAGCTCACCCCCAGCAGGGTGCCCAGGGTCACAGCCAGGAGGGTTTGGGATCTCTCCAGAGCGGGAGACTCCACAGCCTCTCTGGGCAGCTGCTCCAGGCTCTGCACCCTCCCACCCAAGAAGTTTCTCCTCCTGCTCAGGTGGCACCTCCTGGGTTCCAGTTGGTGCCCGTTGCCCCTTGTCCTGTCCCTGGGCACCACTGACAGAGTCTGGCCCCAGCCTCTTGCCCCCCGGGGCCCTTTAGCTCTTGCTCAGCACTGATCAGATCCCCTCTGAGGCTTCTCTTCTCCAGCTCAGCAGCCCCAGGGCTCTCAGCCTGGCCTGGCACAGAGATGCTCCAGCCCCTCAGCATCTCCACAGCCTCCACTGGACTCTCTCCAGCAGCTCCTGGTCTCTCTTGACCTGGAGAGCCCAGAACTGAACCCAACACTCCAGAGGTGACCTCACTGGGGCAGAATAGAAAGGGAGGAGAACCTGCCTTGGGCTGCTGGCCACACTCTTCTTCAAGCACCCCAGAAGACCACTGTCCTTCTTGTCACCAAGGGGCTGTTGCTGGCTAGTGGTGAACTTAACTTATTGTATCCCAGGACTCCCAGATCCATCTCCACAGAGCTCCCATGGCAGCAGAACACCACTGTTCACAGCAGAACACCTGAGGCAGGTGCCTCAGAGGTAAAAGAGTTTAGCAGGAAAATGTCAATTAAAAAAACAGACAAGTGACAATTTGGTGCTGGAATTAATAAAACTTCCCTTTTATATCCTGAAGAAAATGGTTTATGAAGTTTACAGGTAAGACACACCTCTGGATTTAACCTTGATTTAGCACATGCTCTGGGAAGAAAAGATTACTTGAAACAGGCTGCCCAGGGCAGTGGTGGAGTCCCCACCCCTGGAGGGGTTTCCAAGCTGTGGAGATGTGGGGTGAGGGACACGGGGCAGTGGGGACCTGGCAGTGCTGGGGGATGGTTGGACTGGATCACAGAGCACTCCACTGAGATCAGACAGAACCTTTCCCTGAGCAACAGAGCCCTGGTTGTGAATGACATATGGGCTCCTGACCTGCTGAAACCAGCAGACCAAGAATTTACAGGCTGTTTGACACAGCATTTTACACTGATAAATGAAATGGAAGCTTCCAAGTGTGATATACATTACTAAGGACAGACACGTTTGTGTCTTTAAAGAAGAATTAATACTATGACACATGTGGAGCAATTTTTCCCTTGAAAGTCCCAACAGCTTCCATGGTGGTACCATTAACCTGGAGGTCACTAACATCTGAGCACTTAGAGATTCCTTCATCTGCAGCCAAGAGGCAGCACCAAAATATAATTTATTTGGGGAAAGGCAAAGCAACTCCCTTCTACATGGAACACTTGGAGAGCAACCAATAGTAGCTACCTCCTTCACCATGGATGTGGCCAAGTCCTGGAACAAGCTACTCAGAGAGATCATGGAACCTCCACCACTGGAGATATTCAAAACTCAGTGGGACAAGGCTTTGAGCTACCTCATCCAGCTGTTGTTGAGCTACCTCATCTACCTCAACCTGAAGTTGTCCTGGAGGTCCAGGAGCCTCTTTTAACCTCCATGGTCATTTGAATCTATGCCAAACTACTTGGTCCTCAGCTTATCCACGACAACATCCAGAAGACAAGGTAGGAGTTTCATTTGCTCTACTTCAAGCACTTTCCAAAGGCAAGTGAAGCTGAGCCAGAGAGTTCCAAATCATCTGAAGTGCTTTGCAATGGCCACAGGAGGACAGGACCTCAGCTTTACATTCCATAGAGACAATAGCTGCTCCAGTGCTATAAAATCCTTCATCCCCACCTTAAGCTTCACTGCTGATTCCAAGGAAAGATTGCTAGTGGCCCAAACTCATCAGTATAGTTGCCTGCCACATCTGGGTTTTCTTCTGAGGTCCCCACCTCACTGAGGCTGAGGCTGCCTTGGCTTTGCCTACGAGATTTAGCAAAGGAACAGCCTGCAGCCCAGGGGAAAACAGAGCAAATTAAACAGGTTGTGTTCCTGCTCTGCAAGCAGCTGCAATTCCCACGCTGGGGAGGTGCCATCCAAGGGAAAACAGTGAAGCACACGAAGAGGAACCGTTTCATTATGTGCTCAGAGTGAACCTTTCCCCAGGTGTCATTTAAGGAGCCCTTAAAACAGGCAGTTCTGTCCATGGCTCTGAGTCCTCAGTCGCTTCCTACTGCAATTCTCGTTTCCCTCTACATGAAATCCTGCAGTTAAATCCACTTTCAGGATGACTGCCCTGATTAATAACTCCAGAATGCCTGCACGCTCTGTTGGATAAAGCATTTCTTTGCTCAGAAGCCATCCTTTTCCCCTGAACACCAGCAGCCCCACTGCTGAGGGAATGAATCACCTCTGCTTGGTGCTGCCGTTCACCCTGCTGGGACCTGTAGTCATCTGAAGCCATCCCAAGCCATCACTTCTCATCCTCCACACTCAGCTGTGCCTTACACCACTGGAAGGATTACACAGCTTCAAATAACTCCCAGGTCATCCAACATGTCCATCAAAAAGTCCAGAGAAAAAACACTGGATCATTTCTGAATACCTCCATTTTTTTAATTTTGCATTTGAGAGGGAATCATTTTTGCTGGAATAAACAACACAACCAAAAAGGCAGAGCAGAGTACCACAGGATAGAGCTCCTGGAGGGGAATGGAAAGGAAAGCATGATCTGTCTGTGGCAAGCTCTGCTACAGTTTGCTGGAAAACAAGTCTACCTGCCTAAAGTGGTCCGTGGGTGAGAGGGTTTGGGTGAAGTTGGGTGTGTGAAGAAGAGTGTGGCCAGCAGCCCAAGGGAGGTTCTCCTCCCTTTCTATTCTGCCCCAGTGAGGTCACCTCTGGAGTGTTGGGTTCAGTTCTGGGCTCTCCAGGTCAAGAGAGACCAGGAGCTACTGGAGAGCGTCCAGTGGAGGCTGGGGAGATGCTGAGGGGGTGGAGCATCTCCGTGCCCAGCCCTGGGGCTGCTGAGCTGGAGAAGAGAAGCCTCAGAGGGGATCTGAGCAGTGCTGAGCAAGAGCTAAAGGGCCCCGGGGGCAAGAGGCTGGGGCCAGACTCTGTCAGTGGTGCCCAGGGACAGGACAAGGGCAACGGGCACCAACTGGAACCCAGGAGGTGCCACCTGAGCAGGAGGAGAAACTTCTCTGAGGGTGCAGAGCCTGGAGCAGCTGCCCAGAGAGGCTGTGGAGTCTCCTGCTCTGGAGAGATCCCAAATCTGCTGGTATATGATCCTGTATAACTGCACTGGGTGACCCTGTTGGAGCAAGGGCACGAGATGATCTCCAGAGGTCCCTTCCAACTCCTACCCCGTTGGGATTGTGTCATTTTGATTTTCAATCCACAGACTGGAATGAAAAAGCAAGTCAAGATCTCTGGAGTTTCCACACATCACTGACAGAGGCACTCTTGAGGGTGGAGAGGAAATGTTCAGTGCCTTGACTTGGGACTCATATCACAAAGCACCACTTGGCTCCCTGCAGAGATGTGAGCAGGAGATGATGATACCTCCAGGTACCAACTGTACTGATGGGCACTTAGCTACTATGGGTGTCAGTGCCCTTTGAAAGGTCATTTCATCTGGATGTAGAAGAGGATCCTTGTAGAAATCAGCTTTCCAGAGAGCAGGACACTATTTACCTGCCTGCTTCCACCAGGATGAAAAACATTTTGTAAGAAAGGATTTAAAAAACACCAAAGGGGTTCATTCAACACATTTTACAACCATCCTATGCAGCAGTGTGTTAATAAATTTATACTGATGTGAGGAGCAGAACTAGAAAGAAAAATCCAAGGAGGAAGAAAGGCTGAAACATGTGTCTCCTCAGCAGCTTCGTGGGGCCCATTCCACCTGGATTCAAATGCCTTGAGTGAGATGAGGCAGTGAGTCAGCTCAGAGCCCAGAACAGAGCCAGGGAATCGTGGCTCATTGTCTCTGCCTTTAACCATTCATTGGCACTCCCACACTGAGAAAAATGGATGTCACTCTTTTATTAAGCCCCCCAATAGGTTTAAATCCTACCAACACACTGAAGCAACTTAGAGAAAAAACATGAACTGAGATATAAGGCTGGCATCAAGTCTGAAACCTGGGACACTATGAACAGAAGGAAGAGGGAAATACTGGAGTAGAGCTGATGGATCTCCAGGCTCAGTCCTCCAGCTTTGATTGAGTTGGGTCCTGTTACAACTGAAATAACATCAGGCTTAGTTTCAAAAACCAGAAAAAAATTGCAGAGGGCTCCAAACACAAAGAAGCTTTTTAGGTAATAAGTTATGTATGTATTTGTGCCTGCAAAGGCTCATTCTATCATAAATAGACAGTTTAAAAGTTCTGTTTTGATTGCCTTTAAAATCCCACGAGAGCACACTGCTGCTCACAAAGTGCTTCAAAGGCTGGAGCACTGGCTGGATAGCACCTCAACAGACACATCCAATGGATATATTAAATATCTACTCAATAGACAGCACTATCAATGCATAGAGCACTCAACAGCTGTCTCCTGACACCAAATAGGCCACTTCAGTTCAAGGGCAGCAGTGGATGGATGCCCTGAAAAGCTCCATTTATATGGCACTTTACAGGCCAGTTTAGAGAAACTGTCCAATATTTCAATAAATATTCCATGTTCTGATAATATTTAGCTAAATTAACATCTAGTAATGAAATGCACCAACTCTTCAGAGCTAACAGATCTCTCTCTCTTTTAATTAAATACAGATTTATAAGTGAAATATGCATTCAAGGGAATATTCTCTCTTTCCTTCTTGCTTTCACACATTATGGTTTCCTTTCTCTCATTCTCACATGATCCCCTTTTTGCCCTGCAAATCTCTTTTGGAGTCTGTCACGATAGTAACAAGTCTGGAAGAGCTGCAATCCCAGCTTAGTATGGACTGTGTCTGCTCTCTTCTAAACCCAGTATCAGGGGTTCCAGACCTCTTCTGATGCTGCAAATTCCCAAACACATTTTTCCTCCCAAACTCAAATACATGAATGTGTTTGAAACTGTGAGGAGCTACCAAGATTGAACAAGGCACTGGAGCAGCCTAAATATGAACAATTATTCTGCAACCCCTTCTGGGTGAGAAGCAACCCACAGCTTTCCTAAAAGAGGCACAGAACACAGAGCAGAATCAGAGTGGTTTGGGTGGGAAGGGACCTTTAGAGGTCATCCAGTCCAACCCCCTGCAGGGAGCAGGGACATCCCCAGCTAGAGCAGGGTGCTCAGAGTTGTGTCCAACCTCCCCTGGGATGGTTCCAGGGATGGGGCAGTGACCACCTCTCTGGGCAGCCTGGGCCAGGGGCTCAACACCCTCAGCATCAACAATTTCTTCCTTCTCTCCAGTGTCAATCTCCCTCTTTCAGTTGCAAACCATCCCCCTTGTCCTGTCCCAACAGGTCCTGCTAACAAGCTCATCCTCATCTTAAAGTCCCCCTTTAATTGTTGAAAGTCTCCTTTCTTTGTCACCTTCCAAAGCTCCTTAGCAGAGACACCTTGGAGCTCTGTGGAACACAGCACTGCAAGATGATCAACTAAAGCTGCTCCAACACAGGAAATCAGGAGCAAAACATAAGAGGCAACTAAGGTGGCAACATGGAGCTGTGATTATACAGAAGACACAGGACTTGCCTATTGCCAACTTACAGACTCCAGGTGAAATTTTCCTGAAAGATGTAAATAGTCAAGAATTAGAAATTATATCAGCAAATTATGGCCATCTGACATATTTAAGAGAGATTTCTAAGCTGTATATCTCTCTTCTGACTGTAAAGGTGTCACATGTGATGCCATATGTCCTTGCAGAACTCTTCCAGCAACTTTCCTCAGCAGAAAGCATAAGTGGTTTGATTACTTCATATATTGTTTTCTTGTACATAATCTTTACTGCAGCATTGGAAGACACCTTAGAGTGAGCTAAGAGATTATTTTAATGCACTCAGTGTCAATAGAGACAATAAAACTCTGCTTTTTAGAAGCTGAGAAAGGCAAGGCATGGAATGGATGGGTGAAGAAGCATGGGCACAGAAATAAAAGTGTTTGCCCAAGGTAAAACATCAAATCACCAGCAAAGTTGGGAGTACATTTGAGATTCTGAGAGTTGTCTTTAGAATGATTTATCAGGAATGTGTTTTCTATGTTCAAGCTTTTTAAAAATCATATAAAGTATTAGAATATGCTGTTTTATATATACACACACTTGGGAATCTGTAAAGCTGTACTCTTCAGAAGACCATAAACCAGGAGCTCTACATACCACTGTAAATTCATAAAAGGTGGGCAAAGAAACATCATCTCCTTCTGCAACTCAAAACTTGTGTGCTGCCTTGTGAAATTACCAGCCAGGTGGCTTAAAACAAACCAAAGGATCAAAAAGTATTCAGAGATTGTGCATGTAAATGGAGGAACTCATTCTCTGTAGGTATTGAAGAATTTAAAAGTCTAAGGAATAAAAAAGGAGGCTGAGAAGTTCATGGAGAATAAGCCCCCTGATTGCTAACAAGTACAGAAGTAAGCTCTGTACAGCAAGAGGAAGATGAGCCAGACCACTGGTGGCACCCAGTATAGTCACTTTTCTCTTCAGAAGAGCACTGAAGAGAATGGTCCCTGCATGTAAGACCTGAACTTTTCAACTGGCAACACTCTCTGCCTGAAAAGTTGAATTTATACAATCATTGAATTGCTTTGGCTGGAAGAGACTTTTCAGATCAACAAGTCCAAGCAGTAAACCAGCATTGCCAAGTCCAACACTAAACCATGGCCCTCAGCACCACATCTCCACGGCTTGGAAACCCCTCCAGGGATGAGGACTCCACCACTGCCCTTGGCAACTTAGGTCAGACCTGGACAACCCTTTAGGGAAGATGGTTTTCCAAATATCCAACCAAAACCTCCCCTGGGGCAACTTGAGGCTGTTTCCTCTCATCCTGTCACTTGTCCCTTGGGAGCAGAGCCCGACCCCCCCCTGGCTCCAGGCTCCTGTCAGGAGCTGTGCAGAGCCAGAAGGTCTCCCCTGAGCCTCCTTTGCTCCAGGCTCAGCACTCCCAGCTCCCTCAGCTGCTCCTCACCACACTTGGGCTCTTCCCCAGCTTTGTTGTTCTCTGGATACACTCAAGCCCCTCAATGTCCTTCCTGTAGTGAAGCAGACATCTAGAAACACTAGCCATGCTTTGCTTGCTTTATTCTTCCCCATCTTTCAAGTTCATTATCTTCTGGTAAATGGTCAAAAAATACAATCTCCATTGCTCCTAGAAGAGCAAGTTACTCTGCAGTTCCTCTGGTTGCCTGAGGACAGCCCTAGAGCTTCTTCAAAATGGATTTTAACCAAGTACTAAGGCAAAGGAAAGAGGGAAGAAGAGAGCTATAAAGAGAAGTATCTAGTGAGCTGCAACCCATGGCTGCCTCAATGTGGCCCATCCACTGCTGCAAGCTCTGTATTAATGAAGTAAAACTCTCACACTTCCTGCACTTATCTCCTCCATTGAAACCTCCCTTATGAGGTGGCACTTCTCAACAACACCAAGGAGTCTGCAGGCAGAGCCACCTGAAAGGTTGAATCAGCCCAAATCAGCCCAATTTGACCAATTTCAGCTGCAGTCCTCAGTAACAGCACAGCACCATCCCATAGTGACACTCCTGCCCAAACTGCCACCCCTCCTTGGCTTGGGATGTCCCTTGGCACTTGCTGGAACAGTTGTTTCTCTGGTGAGAAGAGATGATGGTGTTGAAGCAAGAGCCTAGAACAGTACATGAGTTTTTTGGGGTTAATTTAAGCTTGGGCAGCTTGTGGGTGAGCAAGGAAAAGCCCCACAATGGAGGCATTAGAGCTAGCTCTGGTTCTGAGGAACATAATTAAACCCTTGACAGTGGTATGGCTGCAGAGAGACTGACAGTTCCTGCTACATCACTGCTGTGTACTGAGCATGAAATCCTGGGCCATTTCTTTGGCTTCTAACCATTATCAGACAGATCAAGATAGCTTGATGGCCCTAAAGAAGTGCACAAGAAAGCAGCACCCAATTTCCATCTCACAAAACCCACTTTCTTTCCTAGGGAAAAATATGGCAGAAGTTGATTTTTTTTCACAACAAGAAAAGCTGTTTATTCATGTATCATTTAATAATTTCATTATCAGGCTTGACATGAGCAAACATTCAAATTACAGCAGGTTTTTAAGGTACATTATGCATAAATACCTCCTCGACACAGGTCTCTATTTTCCTGTGTACTCTTAAACTCTTCTAAATATGATTTTGATAATGTGATCAGCTGCTTGAATAAACACAGCCTAATTGAAGTAGCAGAGTGGAGAACATAATTTCTATTATTATAACTTCCCTGGTGTGTAGCTGTAAACAGAGAGAGGAATGACAGCAAATGACCTAGATAAATGTGTCTCCATAGCTGTTGCTCCTCAGCCTTGACCTCCTGACACTGTTCCAGCTGTGCCATGTCTTGTCCCAGCATTAAGACACAATCTCAGGCTCATCCTATTTGAGGCAAACTCCTAATAATTTCTCCACAAAGACACAGCTCATAAAATAAATGGACTAAAACATATTCCTAACATAAGATCAAAAAGAAAACGTGGAACCTTTCCACAGCTTCTCATCTCCCACTATAAAAATAAGAATTATAGTATTAAATTCAATGCTACTCATATTTTACTGGTCGTTGCATTTATTTTGAGCATTGTAACTTGGGAGGGACAAGTATCATCAAACCTCCTTCCTAAGGAATCCTATTTTCAGTGTCTTTAAGCAAGCAGAGCAAAGGAAGATGAAGAACACAAAGTAGTTCTGACTTAATGCATTCCAAGCTGTAATCTGCATTCTGTGCCACTCGCTGCACGATGGAGTTCCCCAAAAATATGCTGGTCTCCAAAAGAAATCCCAAAGGAATCAGTACCTACAATGATCTCTAGTTATTTAGGTATTCCCCTACACGGCCCAAAACATGCCTAGATTTTTAAAGCATCCTTAAGCAGCAGAAATATTTACTGGAAGTTTTAAAAGTGAATGAAGCAGATGTTTTGGAGGAATATCTCTAGTAAAATGGAGCCTGGCCTCTGCTGGTTTCCCCAGATTTGGCTTGCACAGAATGAAGGCTTTCTGACAAGAGTATCATGGTTTTAAATCCTACTAAAAGAAACTTCTAAGAAAAAGGAGAAAACTCTTCTCAGCTAAGCAGCACGCCCAGGTACACACTTCAGGGCAGCAAAGACAGTGTCAGTTGTGGCCAACTTTTTTAGGTCTGAATAATGGGTTTCTCCTTTGAAAGAGTGACCTGTGTACCTCACTGGGCAATTAAAACGTTCACTTCAGAAAAGCAGAGAGCAAACCAGAACGTGAGAAGAGGGTTGGATTTCATCAATTAGAGATTTCCCATCGATTCACTGGCTCCCAAATTTCACACAGCTACGTTTGGCCTGATGGGTTTTTTTTTTTTAAAGAAAAAGCAAATCAGTATAAGCACCAAGATCATTCTGTCCTCATTTGTTCCCACTTTAACACAGTTTAGTGATAATGGAGCCTTCTGAGGCTATGGTCTATCATTCTGAGGGAAAATGACTTAAATCTCTGCCTTTGCTGGCAGCTTAGCCAAGAGTGCTGCTCCTTCCTCACCCCCCCAAAACCCATCTGCTCCATTTCCCTGCCAGTTCAGAACTGCTCCTTGCTGTACCTTTACCTGAGTTAGGCTGACATGACCCAACCCCACTGTCTCAGTTCCTCCTCTCAAAGGCACGTGCACACACTCGCACAAAACACTGGACAGAGAAGTGGATTATTGTGATAACTTCCCTCAAAGCTTCTTGGGCTTTATTTTAAGCTCTGCAAATAAGCCTTGGCCAACCATCTACCCAGGGAGGGTGTAGATGCCCCATCACTGGAGGTGTTCAAGGCCAGGTTGGATGGGGTTTTGAGCAACCTGCTCTAGTGGGAGGTGTCCCTGCCCATGGCAGGGGGTTGGAACGGGATGATTTTGAGTCCCCCTTCCAACCCAAACCATTCCATGATTCTTTGACAGTCTCTTCCATATCCGTGCATATTGGAAGGCATCAAGATTCAGGACCTGGGAGCATTTCTAACAACCTACCTTTGACAAGACCATAACAGGTCTTTGCTGCACTCTGTAACTTTCATTGGCCTAAATAGAAGTCTTAGTTGTTGAGTTTACACATTCCCAGCCAACGAGAGAAGAATGAAGGCTCCATCTCCCCTTTCAGAGGTGCAGACTTCACACACAGAAACAGTAATTCACCTGCCCACAGCCACACAGAAACTCTTGGACAGAACCCACCCGTGGTTTTAAAGGTCTCTGCCTTAGCCCAACAGCCTTTGGTAACTCACAGCCTCATGTTTCAGAGCATTCAGCAGAGAAAGAACCATGGATAAACTTCAATGTGCATTGACTTCAAGTGCTTGAAGTGTATCACAATCATAACATTTCCAATTTGATGTGAGTTCAGAACAAACACACACATTCTGCCCGGGGCTACCAACTTGCAGATATCATACCTTAGACATAAAAAAATATCAATAGGTATTGTAGCTGAGAATTAAAAAAAAAAAGGCTAATTTTTAGCATATTAGACATACAATCTACATAAATTATGAGTGGGTTAAGTCTTGGGAGAATAAATGGAACAGAAAAACACATTATAACATTCTCCAGCAACATTCCCCATCTGAATATACCTAAGCAGAAGAAATTTCCTTTCCTGAAGGAAAACCACAACAGGGCAACTTGAAGTGTTGTGATGGAGGCTCCACTTCCTCCCCAGAGGTTCCTCAGAGAAGATCTTACAGAGAAAAAAACGAGACCACATCCCAAAAACGACAGGGTCTAAAGGCTTGCAGACAACTGAGGCTTGCAACTGATCATCTGGATGAGAAAGAACAACAAAGGACTGGAAAAAAAAGACCTGTACTTTAATTTCTGTGTGAGACTTCTTAGAAGGAGAAAACTTCTTCCAATTAAGAAAAAATCAACGCCTCAAGCTAGTGTAACTTTGATCTCATTCTTTGCCAGGGAAAAGAAATTCTGACTCTTCAAAGCTTCAACCAAGTAGAACCAAGTTATTAAGGAGCAAGGAAACTTAAATAAGAGCCCTTTAGAGAAACCAAGGGCAAACTGACAGGTATAATATTTTAATTGATTGCCTACATCAGAGGAATTAAAATAATAATGTATCTCTATTGGTACAACAGTAGTCATATATATTCATCTGAAAAGCAAGTGGCATAAAATATGCAGAATTTCACAGCAGCTTGGGCTTTTTAATCTCTAAGTTACCTTTTAGATTTGAAGAGTCTTGTTTTTATTTATTTTTTTTTAATGATATCATTTACCACCACTTAACACAATAAAAGTATTCTAGACAGTATTTTAAGTACACTTTCAAAAGTGAATGATATAATTGAATATTAATTTATAGCATGAGACTGACAGTCAAAGAAACTCAGATCTATACAGGTCCTCAGAATAATTTGCAGCCTAGCCAGAAGCAGTGGGAGCTCCTTCACAGCAGCTGTGAAGCACAGAGACAACCTTCCAACTCCATACCACTTCCACTGGCCAGCAAGGGCTGTAGCAAAGGCTAACAGAAAAAGACTCATTTGGTTAAAAGAATATATCATCTTATAACTAAATGCATCTGTATCTTAGAGGATTAAATATAAGATGAAGAAATTCATAGAATGTTTTGGCTTGGAAGGGATCTTAAAGATCATTCAGTTCCAACCCCCTGCCATGGGCAGGGACACCTCCCAGCAGACCAAGTTGCTCCAAGCCCCATCCAACCTGGGCTTGAACACCTCCAGTGATGGAGCATCCACAGCTTCTCTGGGCAACCTGGGCCAGGGTCTCACCACCCCCCAAATGAAGAAACTCTTTCTCACATCCAATCCAATCCTACTCTCTTTCAGTTTAAAGCCATTACCCCTTGTCCTACTGCTACGTGCCCTTGTAAAAAGTCCCTCTCCAGCTTCCACCAGCAAAGGCAAGATGCCTTTTCCTACTCTAAAGTTAACAAGGTTTTCTATTTATTTCCATTTACTGTTCTGAATTCTGCATGGATCTCCCAGTGGACACAAATAATTAGGGATTTGCATCACTTTGGTTTACCACACTGTGAGTCTTACTAAACAGCAGAAAGGTGTTTGTGTTGCCCTTTTAAATGCTCATTTGCCATTTATGTGAAAAAAAAAAAAAAAACCAACTTGTAAATCAGTGGGATAATTAAAAGAGGAAGTCATTGGTCATTTGTAGAATCACAGAATCATTTTGGTTGGAAAAGACCAAAAAATTAAAGACCAAAGATTATCAAGTCCAGTTGTTAACCCAGCACTGCCAAGTCACCACTAAACCATGGCCCTCAGCACCTCCTCTATGACAGGACCATCAGGTCCTGCTCTGTGCAATCACTGCCTGTCAAACCTTGCTCTGTGCAGAGGTGCATTTCTGTACTAGCATGTTGTACACAGCTCTGAGAAAGCTGCAGCTTTTGGAGAGTTTCTTGGCTTCTTTGAGTGCCTTTTGGTGCCCTCAGCACCCATCTATATGGCTTTTAAATCATTCCATGGATGGGGACTCCACCACCACCCTGGGCAGCCTGGAACACACCTGGACAACCCTTTTTTGGGGAAGAAATTGTTCCTCAGGTCAAACCTCAACCTCCCCTGGTACAACTTGAGGCTGTTTCCTCTTCTCCTCTCCCTTGTTCCTTGGGAGAGGATCCCAAACCCCCCCTGCCTCCAGGCTCCTGTCAGGGTGACTTTCAGTGTGATTCACTGGGGCAACTCGAGGTCAGAGCACTGAAATTATTTGCCACAGACAACTGCAGCAAAAAGTGCCTGGTATCTTCCTTTGTGAAATCATCAGTTTTGACTTTTATATAATTAAATCCTCCTTGTAGACAAACTAACACTTATGGACTTAGTCATCCCGTAAGCTAATCAAGAACCTGAAATCTTTTTCATCTGACTTTGAATGATATCTTAACAGCTTAATACCAGCTCACACTGCAAACCTGATTAGCAGAGACAGGTGACAATAGCAAGGAGCTCCAGCGTGGGGGGGACCATCACTATGTTAAAATACAACAGGAAAATATTACCTCCTACAACCTTTGCTTTTGACTTTGAGCAAAAGCCCATGTGAAGCTCTTTTATACATAACCTTGTTCCAACGAATGTCAACTTCTCACTTCCTTGGATGCTGGTGACAAGCAGCTCTTGATGATACTGTTATTAACAAAATTCAGTGAAGGAGACCCCTTTGGCTCCTGCCTTTAGTATTTAATATCACGCTGTCACAGTGAGAGGAAAAATAGTACCAAGATACTCCCATGGACGTTGAAAATTGAGTTACTTCAAAACAGTAAAGAAAAATGCCTGTTCTTTATTTGATTGCTGATGAAAACAATGCACAGATCCAGGAACACAACTTAAGACTTCCTAAGGAAGAGTATCCTGATGGAAAAAGCAGAAGTCTTTACATTTCAATGCTATGCTGTGATGCTACCTATAAGCTTTATACTGCACAGATACTGTCAATTAAATTATCATTAGATTTTTCATCGTTATCCCCTCTACATGCACGCTATGTCTGAAGTCATTATTGCCCTCATTAAAACACAGCAGTGCTGTATCCCCTGTCAGCATCTGAATGAAGTGTGAGGGCACAGAACAATACAATTAACAGAAGAATTCCCAATGAATGGAGCCTTGAAAAATAAAGAGAAGCCTTGATGGGAATGATTCTGCACTCCAGGCCCATGCACAGTGATCACTGGGGCTTTTCATCATTCTTTTTTTTTTTAAAAAAAAGAATTGACAAGCCTGATGGCAGGGAAAAGAGTAAAACTACAACTTCAGAGCTTCATTTTTATTCAAGACGTAGCACAAGGGCATCCAGAGGCAGCCCAGGAAACGCCAGCTACAGTCAGAAATGAAGCCTGGTTTAGTAGCTGAATCCATCTATTCTTCCTGAGGCTTTGCACAGCACCTGACTCGAGGGTTCTCCCCTCACTGCTGCCTTCCAGGACTTGCCAAATAAAACCAGCATGTCTGCCTGAACAAGAGAGAGACCCAAAAGAACAAACAGACAGAAGTTTGAATATAAGATGCAAACTTGTGTACTTTCTGCTCATGCAGCAAATACCTCTGTGCATTTATTTACCTTGGCCAAGATGAAAGGTCACTCATTATGTGCATAATAAGCTAATCTCAACTGTAATTACACTGCAAGGAAAAAAATAAAAAGCTTCATTTGAAGGTTAACTAGATTCAGTATAACCCAGTTCTCATCAGGGTGTTGCATTTATTCCAATTAAGTCAATCAACTTAACAAGGATTTAATTAAAAACAAGTTAGCAAGTCAGAAAAAGTATTTGAAATGTAATTAATAAATATTTAAAGTGAGCAAGATGTAACCAAATCAAATATCCAAACAGAAATGCACCAGCCTGTTATTTCTCTGCTAGCAGTGGAGAACACAAAGCTCTCCACGCTGGGCATCCCAGCAGGCACCTCAGCCTTGCACAGACAAAGGCACACCGTGCCCAGGGGGTGGGATACTGAGCTTTCAAAGAATTTGGCAGGAGAGGAGTGCCCATTTCCATTGGTTTTACCAGAGGGAGACCCTAAACTCTGCCCATCCCTTTTTTGCTCCATTTCACCCGGCGCTGTCGCCACGAAATAGCTGCTCAAGGCACTTAACTAAAACATAAAGTGTGTTCTCAGGGAGTCTGTGAGTGGTGCAGTTTCTTTCCTTTCACTAGAGCACTAATGAACAAGCCCAGCAACCATCAGCACGGAGAGGATGGTGTCTGTGGTGGCCACACAACCTCCCCCAAGCCTCGGCGTGTTCCCCCAATTTGTGGAAAACTGCACAACTCAGCCCTGGCTTTGGACTCTACAACCAGGATTCTGCTTCTCCTTAGAGCCATCATTAAAAATACTTCATCCTATTGCCACCAACAAAGATTAATTTAATTCTAACACAACAGATGTAAGCATATCTCAAGTAAATATACTTTTAAATTAAGGGCATACAGACACCCAAGTGAAATTTGTTGTCTGCCTGCGTTGTGTACAACTGACTGAGCACATTTTGTTTCATGCATCTGACACATTGAGAACAGAAGCATGAAGATTAAGACAAGAATGATCAAAAGTGTCAGCTCCTCTTGGGCAAACAAGTTTGAGAAGCCTGTGCCTGATCTTTCAGATTACTTCACGTTATGTTGCACTTTTCACCTTCAGAGCACAGTTCCTATTAAACTGGCCCCAGCTACAGCAAATCCACCCCTTCCACTGAGCTAGCCAAGGCTTTGTGGAGATGATGGGCATGCACAAAGGTCCTAAATTAACCATATGTGCTTCATCTCTATGCCCAGCATTCCTAACTTGCAAGCTCTTGACTTGATGGGTTCCACAGCCCCTTCTCATGAAGGAAGGGTTCTTGCTCTCAGTAATGAGCCCAAGTCTGGAAATAATGAGTCCAAGTCTACAGAAGGACTTTGATCAGCCACTCTGCTAGTCCTCTTCTTGCCAGCTTTTAGCTCTTGCTTTTTGCAGGGTGGATTTTTCTGACTCTATCACCTCCTCAGCTTGTGCACGCACACCCCTACCTGTAGCTCTGCCCAGTTGTGGTGTGGTGGGGTTTTTTGTTTGTTTATTTTAATTTTGTTTTGGTGGGTTTTGGTTTATTCCTTAACAACTTCTCTCAAAGTTTAGTAACACCACTTAATCCATTTCTTCAGAGAATACTGGGTGGGAAGGGAACTGTCCTTTGAGACCTCTACAATCCTCAAGTGACTCACAGTGATCTGAAGCAGAGAGACAGCAGGAACAGGATTGTTTTTATGAGACTGATATTGCACCATCCTGGTGATGACCTGCAGAGAGCAAGTCCTCTCTAAAACATCACCCCAATATTTCCTGTACCTTTTCACCCTGGATCCAAGCTATCAGAAACTGCCCATGAGACCTCTGCAATCCTCAAGTGACTCACTTGCAGTGAGTGATCTGAAGCAGAGAGACAGCAGGAACAGGATTGTTTTTATGAGACTGATATTGCACCATCCTGGTGATGACCTGCAGAGAGCAAGTCCTCTCTAAAAAACACCACCCCAATATTTCCTGTACCTTTTCACCCTGGATCCAAGCTATCAGAAACTGTCCATGGCAGCTTAGGCTTTAAGCCCTCCTAGTTCAGCTTTATTCTGTTAGAAGTATTTTGAAAAAGACCATGTAGAATTGCAACAAATGATATCTATGCATTAAAAAAAAATACCCTAATGATATACAGTGATCCTCTAGACTGAAAATTAGGAAAAGTTTTGTGAGTAGGAGAAGTTTTATGAGTGTTCATATCAGTTTGCACCAAAACCATTATAATGTGCAATGAAGTTGCCAAGGTCTTGAGCAAAATACTTCCAGAGGAGTGTATCTTGGCATCAATGACCTCATGACAGTGGTGATTCCTGCAGGAAAAGGTTTTTTCCCTGTTTTGTCAAGTGGATATCATTTGTCTGGTCTATCCATCATCCACATGCTCAGGAAAATTTGAGATTTTCTTAGAGACAAAGGGGGAAAAGCAGGAAAATGTGTTTTGTCAAGTGGATATCATTTATCTGGTCTATCCATCATCCACATGCTCAGGAAATATTGAGATTTTCTTAGAGACAAAGGGGGAAAACAATTGTATGTGTTGTTTGTTAGAAATACTGATAAATCCAAGTCCTCACTTCGCCTCCTCTGTTCCCCTTCTGCCCCATACCAGCAGAACAGAAAAGAACAAATGGAGGATCAAATCCTATTGTGCTATAGAGAGGGAATTCTGCTGTTCCTGGGAAGAAAAACAGAGCCCTGAATGCCTTCTGTTCCTCCCCAAACTCAATCATCTGGAGAGAGATGGTATTTCTGTTTGATTGCTTCCGTGCCTGGTGGCAAGAAGGAACATATTGCCCTGAATAAGACAGGCACAAAGCAATCAAAGACATTTGGCTGCAGTATGGAAGGGGATTATTTTTCTTTTTACCTCTTTGACTCAATTTATTGCTGCCCATCTTATTTTACTTTACAAAGCAGCACTGGAGAAAACCCAGCCTCCTTCTTTAGCCAAGATAGTAGGTGATAGGTTGTGAGCCAGCTTCCTTCTCATCTCAGATAATTCTCAAAGCCACAAGGCAATATTGGGTAGCTGTGACTGAGTAGACCAGGAGCATCAGGTCTTCCAAGGCAAAGTTCTTCACAGGGTTCCCTCAGCAGAAGGAACATTTACAAAGGGCTGTGCAGGGCTGTTTGGACCCCAAACATCACTAGACACAAAGGCAAAGGGAACAATCTGTAAACAGCTGCAGTTTCAGGTGAAAATGTAAGAAAAACAATCAGCAAAGTCACTTATTGGGTGGAAGGAACTTTTCACATCATCAAGAGCAACTGTTCCCCCAGCACTGCCGAACAAGCAGCAAAGTCACTTAAAGTTTTGGGTGGAAGGAACTTTTCACATCACCAAGAGCAACTGTTCCCCCAGCACTGCCAAGAGCTGATTCTCAGCTGATTTCAGATCACTGAATGTTTTTATCAGTGAGTTAGATGATGGAACAGGGATTGTGCTTTATTAAATTCAGAGATCACATTAAGCTGGGAGGGATTACAAGCATTTTGAAGGCCATGATTACAATTCAAAGGGCACTCCAGGAACCCAAGAACCTCTCCAGAAGCTGCAGCTTTCCTACAGATGTGTGCCACACACTGCAGGAGCACAGAAATGCCCCTCTGCACAGAACTCAGGACAGAAATCCAGCAAAGCTTTGACAGGCAGTGGTTCCACAGAGGGATGCTCTAAGGGGAGACCTCAGTCCTGCTGGCCACACTAGTGCTGATACAAGCCAGGCTGCTGGTGGCCTTCCTGGCCAGCTGGCTCATCTTCAGTTGGCTGTTGACCAACACCCCCAGGTCCTTTTCTGCTGAGCAGCTTTCTGGCCACCCATCCCCAAGCCTGGGGTGTCCCATGGGGCAGGGGCTGTGCTGACCTCAGACAGTGGAGGAAGCTGCTGGGGATTGATCAAACCCTTCAGCTCATCAAACTCAGTTCCCCATGGATTAGGGAACTCTTCCAGCTCTTGGCAGGATTCCCGTTCAGTGTAGCTAAGTAGTAAAATTAAGGAAAATGCATCTGGAAAGCATCAACACCTACTCTGTCCACTCAGGCTGAATAATCCAAAGACAGGAATGCTGCAGCTTGCACCCTTGATGCTGAAAAATTTGGATTAAAAGAATAAAGAGAAGAGATTGACCATTTTTCTATTAAAAACAAAAAAAAAAGGGAAAAGGGAAGGTTCCAGGTGGTTTGATCAATATCCCTGCATCCTGTCTAAAAGCAGTGAAACCCCAGAGAGGCTGCAAGGAACTGTGGCTGGGGAGGAGACAAGAGCAAGGGTGGAAATGAGCAGATGGGAGATAACCAGGAGCAGGAACAATGGGCAGGGAGGGCAGCTCGTGGGAGCAGCCAGCACAGGTCCTGCCTGCCAGGGACTGGTCCTGCCTGCCAGGGACTGGTCCTGCCTGCCAGGGAAGTGCTGTGGACATCAGTGCCAAAAGCATTGCCCCAGCGAGCTGTCCCAGTGAGGGTGATGAACTGAGGACAGGCTGAGGGCCCTGGGGCTGCTGAGCTGGAGAAGAGAAGCCTCAGAGGGGATCTGAGCAGTGCTGAGCAAGAGCTAAAGGGCCCCGGGGGGCAAGAGGCTGGGGCCAGACTCTGGTCAGTGGTGCCCAGGGACAGGACAAGGGGCAACGGGCACCAACTGGAACCCAGGAGGTGCCACCTGAGCAGGAGGAGAAACTTCTTTGGTGGGAGGGTGCAGAGCCTGGAGCAGCTGCCCAGAGAGGCTGTGGAGTCTCCTTCCTTGTAGAGAAGGGGTCCACCTGGGCACCCTGCTCTGGGTGACCCTGCTTTAGTAGGGCAGTTGGACAAAATGATCCCCAGAGGTGCCCTCCAACCCCACCACGCTGATATTTGGTGTGGTTCTGAGAAACAGCAGTCCACTGAGCTAAACCAAAAAGCCTCAACACCAGTTTCATCTGCAAGATACAACCTGCCCCTAGATGGGCTCTTCTCACCGAGGTTTGTTCCAACTGATCCATCCCACAGACTCTGGTGGCTGTAGCTCAGGATCCAGTGATCAGCTCTCACATCTCTAATCATGCTGCAGTGTGACTGAGAGTTTGGTGTCCCTGGGACACACAGACCACAGGGCTGGTTTCTGTAGGAGTGCTGCACCTCGGATGCCCAGAATCCTAGAATGGTTTGGGTTGGAAGGGATCTTTCAAGGTCATCCAGTCCAGCCCCCTGCAGGGACAGGGACATCCCCAGCTAGAGCAGGGTGCTCAGAGTTGTGTCCAACCTCCCCTGGGATGGTTCCAGGGATGGGGCAGTGACCACCTCTCTGGGCAGCCTGGGCCAGGGGCTCAGCACCCTCAGTGTCCAAAATTTCTTTTGCATGGAATGATTCCTCTGGGAAGGGAACAAATGTGCAGAGCAGAAGCAGGTGGCCACTCTCATGCTGGGCATTTGAGGGTAGGTCCATGCAATGGAGAGGAGGTCTACAGGTGAGCCAGGGTAATTTTGGCACAGTCTGGAAAGAGATCTTGATGAACAGTGGAAAAACTGATAGAAGCCTATGAGAAAGGAAAACCTCTCAGTGATGCTGTCAACATTTCACAAACAAAAGCAGCACTGACCTGTGCTGTGATCCAAACCCAACTCAGCACTGACTGGGCATGAACGTTTGAGATGTTCTGGAGAGGGCTCAGACTGGAGCTCACTCAGGAAGTTTTCTGGCTGGGAGCTGTGCCACAGAACCTCTTTCTGAATGACCACATTCAGCTCACACAAGCTCCTTCAGCCATGCAGCTGGAGGAACACTCTCATCCTGCCACCACACCAGAGTTTATTGCCACTTCCCAGTTGGCACATCATGTGTCCTAACTAAGATCTTCCTCAAAATATTTGCTTCCCCTGATTCTTCTCCAGAGGGAAAATTCTGCACGAAAAAAATACCATTTGCTTTGGCAAAGAAGAGTATTGGGAATTTCTGGTTTTAATTTAAAGAGTAAACAAAGTTAGATGTGTTCTTATTGCTCTTCTGAAGGCAGGTCCACCTTCTGCTTGGAGAAAAAGGTGGTGAGGATGATGTTGCTTGCTTGAAACACAAAGTAAAACTTCATAAAGAAAAAGAAAGCTTCTGCTAAACTTTTTTTCTCTTGCATGGATAAGGATTTGTTTGTTTGGAGGGGAACAGGGACAAAAAGAAGAAGGAAGGCACCATAAGTTTGCTCTGTAGAAAAAAAAAGTCACAACTTAGAAAGAGCTTCAGAAACACTTGATTAGTAAAGCCAAGCAAGAAGCTGTAAAAAGAAAACAGCTTCTGCTAAACTTTTTTTCACTTGCATGGATAAGGATTTGTTTGTTTGGAGGGGAACAGGGACAAAAAGAAGAAGGAAGGCAGCATAAGTTTGCTCTGTAGAAAAAAAAGTCACAACTTAGAAAGAGCTTCAGAAACACTTGATTAGTAAAGCCAAGCAAGAAGCTGTCCTTCCAGCTGTCCCATCCAACCCCCCCTGCCTGGCACCTCTGAATCTTCTCATTATTACCCAGCAAAACGGGGTAGCAAATGCTGCTCTTCCTTACTTTCATGCAGGCTTAGAAGGAATTGTCTTTGATGTGCTCTTGAAAGCTGTTTGCAGAGATTTCTGCACTATCTGTACATCCCTAGCAGGCTCTGGGCGTTGTTTTGGGAGAATGAAACAGCACTGGGCTACCCAGGACTTGAAATCTGGTATTATGGATGCAAGAAAAAGGGGACCCCTAAAATATGGACTTTGGTTTTGAATAGGTGAATCTAATTTACATCACATTTAGACCTGCAGGTAGAGAATTAAGTTGTATTATGGGTTACACGTCCCACACAAGAATCCATTAGGGGGAAGGAGGAAGTTCTGCCATCCATTTCCCTGCACAAAACACTCATGCACCTGCAGAATTTAGCCAACCTTGCAACACCCAGTTCCAATCCTTATTTACACTCACAGTGACACCCACCTTACAGAGCCTGTGTGGATTATCAAGGATAAATAATGAACAGGAGCTATACAAATGAATATGATCTATATAAAAGAAATCAAAATCTAGCATAGGATATATTTATCTATAGAACAGATACAGACAAAGACAACTTCTGGTAAATTTTCATAAGGAGATGTGCATGACTTTAAAAAAAAAGAGTATAATTGTTGGTGAACAGTAACTAAACAGCTGATAACACTTCCCCTACATAAATGTCAATGTTTTCTTATCAAGAAGAGAAACCTCCAAGTCTCCCAACTTGCTATTTTTTCAAAAATAATCCATGATTCGAGTTTACTTTTTAATAGGTCATGACTTCTAAGATGTTTCCTTCCCACAGAGTAAAACCTGAAAAAAATGGAGTCTTTCCTTCCAGAAACTGAGCTGAGGTAGGAGTGGGCAGCTCTCCCCATGGGTGCAGTGGCTTTTTCTGAAGAGAACCTGTAGAAGTTTCCTGAAGAGAATTGTTAGCTGCAGGGATGCTCAGAGCAAAAAGGAGACCTGGGCTTCTGATTCTGTAGCTATTTGCAGATACATCTTCAGTCTTAAGGACAGGAAACAACCCCATCTTTAAGTGCATATGGCTTGTAACTAAGGTACAAATAATTGTAGGGGGAATACTGGGGGTTTTTTTTTTGTTTCTTTGTGGCTTGTTTGGGTTTTTTGGGGGGGTTGGTTGTTCGTTTTTTAAGTAGAAAGGGAAGCTGTGCTACCAGTATTTTAAGGTTATCTTTTTCTTCAAATATCAGGCTTAAACATTTGCTCAGGAATTAACATCTGGAAGAGTCAGAAAGAGATAAAAGCCTTTTGAAACAAGACAAAGTACAAAATTCACACCCTTGGATCTCTTCTCGAGGTCAACGATTTCTAATAGGTTTACTTAGCAAAACATTCTTTCATGCTTGAATGTGTGTGCTTGAGTTTTCTGGCTATTTCTGTTCCCCTTTGCTTGTTATCTTCATCATTATTATACAAGTATGGAAGCACATGATCATTCAATAGGAAAATCATTAAATCAGCTTTGCTAAGTTTCCTACACAGGAACTACACACTGATGCTTGCAATTTTTCTGAGTCACTTTTTGGAAGAAAATATGGATTCAGGCTTCAAATGTCCTACTAAAATTAATGGATTTTGTTGAATGTAGTTGCAAAATCAAATATTTCTTGGTGAGGTCGAAGTATTTCCATTTAAAAACATCAAAGAGAACAACAAAGACTTTGTTGTTTTGATCAGTATGACCACAAGGTTGAGTCAAGAGCATTTCAACTAAATGCTGCCTCTTTATCCAGCTTCACTGGGGACACCAATACCCAGAATCATTAATCACAGGGCAACAAAACTAGAGAAGACCTCATTTCCACTCACCCTCAAAACCAAAATACATAGCAGCCATTTATTAATTATGATTCCTATGACAAATACATGGCATAAATTGCCAAATTTGCCCATGTTTTACTGATATATTGTTCATTGAAAGGAAAGAGCTGAAAAATACATTGGGTAAAGCCACAGGGATGAAAAAAAGAAGCCAGCAATTGAACCAAATACAAAACCACATACCATTGTGTGTTATTCTTCCACGATGAGACACTGGAGTGGAACTGACATTAAAACAACCCAACTTATTAGAGCATTTAATTTTTCAGTTGTCAAGGACAACAGAAAACATCATCCTAAGTTCAGGCAATGTCACAGTAAGTTTATCTTTGATTCCTCTCTACTATCATACAGCCAAGAAGCTTTAAAAGATGATTTTTGAGTGAATGCACTCCCACTGAAAGGAAGAGTGTGGAAAGGAAGGAGGGAACAGGATGTTTGAGTGGGAGCCTGGTTACTGAACACTAATGAAAAGACATGAACTATCCATCCTAAACACTTTGTTCACTGCTGGCTATAATGCTAATTTGCAGGACTAATCCCAGACACTTCAACTCCACAACTGAACTCTAACAACCAAGTGAACTGGTAAAGTATGCCTCACATCTGAAGCTTTTAATTACAAGCACTCGTTCAGCCTCATTAATTACATTCCGCCCTCTCTTTCTCTCAAAAGACAGGAAAAGAGGAAAAAAAAAAAGGAAAAGAAGAAGGTGGCAGAGACCAAAAGCAGAACCACAGTGTTCCAAATTCTTAAGCTGACACATTTTTTTTCCACAATTCATTTTGAATCAATAAGTTCTGCACATTCTTTCGGAGCTTCCAGCCTTGTGTAGAGCAAAGCAACCACCTGGGTCAGCAAAAGACACCCAGGAGGTGATTTTTCAAAAGCACCACGTGGTTGTGTGCTCAACTAGGTGTCTTCACAGCCAGGGAGATACTGGAGAATTATTTTTGCAATAAAACATTCTAGGTAATGCCAAGAGTAACCACATTGATTTAAAACTACTCTTCCAGTCCCCACTGATTCCATCTGCTGGAGTACAGAGGATTCCATGGACCTCAAAGTCCTGCTTCTCCTAAGAAGCAGCCTCCTAGCTTCTGGAAAACGACTATAAGGAGGCTGCAGAGAAGCTCTGAAGTCAAGTTGTCCCTCAAAACTTCAAAGGTAATACCCTCTAACTTGTCACACCACAGAGAGGACAATCTACCAACCCATCACTGCTAACGTCCTCCAAACCCATGGTCCAACACAGCAGCATTCAAGGCTTTTTCCTCATTCACTTCCATGTTTATCACCACCTCACAGCCACCAAGCCCTGAGGAATAAACCCTCAGCTTGGAATGCACCAGGAATGACACAGGACCTAGATCTGCAGCAGCTCTGACAGAACTTTACTCGTGGTAAAAGCAGCTGCCAGCAAGAAGCTGCTCAAAGTCCAGCAAACCAAACATCATCATCTTCCTCACAGAACTCCCACTGCCAGTTCAGCTGCCATCGTTGTGATGAAGCAAACCCACCTACAAAACCCTTGGTTTGAGCACTTTAAACTTCTTTTAATGAATAACACACAATTTCTCCATTTATGGCAATGGATTGAAAAATATCTGTCAGGTCTTCCACTGGAACTGCACTATCCATGCTCTTCATGAATACAAGAATTTTTCCAATGGCAATTGTACTTCACCAATATATTTTCTCAGGGTCAGCACTAATAAATGTAGAATTTATCCATCTAAAAGCCCAAGGATGTCCACAGTCTTTAAAATCTCAGCAGATAAATATCGGTTTATTTACAGCATATTCGATTTTTGAACTGTTTTCCTCTTTCAGCTTTGGATGTATTACTGAGTAATTGGTTTAACTTCTGATACTCAGATATTGAATGTGGAGCAACACGTTACCAGGAAACCTTTTCTGGCAGCCTGTGTCACTTGAGAGATGTCACACACTCGACCCCTTGCAGCCAGAAGAGCTGTAAGATTATTCATTAATTGGCCCTGGAAGCTGTCCTTCATAAGAGCAGAAGAGTGGAAGAGATGCAGAGGTCATGGCACTGAGGCATTTTTATGGGAGGACAGTACTTCAAACATTTTTCAAGTTACAAGCACCAAAAAAAAAAGGAAAATATTGTCTATTTACTGAATAGTCCCCAAAGGCACCTTCAGAGCAGCCAGCAGTTGTGCTGGAGCTGAGAATGTGTGTCCCAGCTTTGAGCCAGGAGCAAATTATAGACTCAAATGACTAAAGTCCTACAAATCTGATTTATGGAAAACAACTCACAATGAGCTGTTATAACTGGGGAAAATCCTCTATATTTCCAATTATTTTTGCCCTTTCTGCTCTGGAAATGAATGAAGAACTTTTTATCAGTACAACACGGATCCCACTTGGCTGTTGTTGATTCTCTCTTATTAATTACAGATTCTCAAAAGAAAACTAGATTCCATTCAAACTAGATTCTAAAGCAACATTTCGACCCCTTCCCTTCTTTTTGGATGTAAAGCAGCTGGAGGGAAAAATGAAGTGATGCCTACCCATGAAAAGCTGATTTCTGTGCCCCAGGATTATTAATCAGAAAAGAAGATATTTTTACAAGATAATGTGGCTTGTCTTGAAAGAGATAAAGTCCCCAGGCCTGTGTTATGTGCTGACTGTACTGATATTAATTTCCAAGTGCCCAGGTTCATCTTCCCCATCCAAAGCACGACCACAAGAGTTGGCCAAAGCCCTGGGACAGCCTGTCCCCCAAAATATTTGGACCTCACCATTAAATATACTCAAGTGATTAAGATGGTTCCCTGATGGAAGCAACAAACGAAGCTGGATTTGCACATTCTGTTCAGCCCCATCTCTGCCAGAGCAGTGACAAAATGAGGAAAGGGAGATTACATTGCACTTTAATGATGTTTTAGGGCAATCTGATAGGATAATGTTTTGGCTGAGGATGCACTGACCCTCACAGTGGGACCACTACAGACTTTGATATGCTGGTCACCAACTCGCCCATTACCATTTACATGGACACAAATTATTCCTTTTAAATACAATGAAGTTACTATCATTTTAGTTAGAAGCACACAACTTTTTAACACTGCAGGTAAATTTCATTCCTAGCTCAGATTTCATTCAAAGCACTGTATATTTTTTCCCCAAGGGACAGAGATAGTTTATAAATAACAAAGGCTATGTGGTAGCAACCCACAAAATCACACACACACAAAAATCTCCTAAAAAATCACACACAAAAAGAAAATAGGTCACAGAGCTGCATGCCTGTAAATAAAAAAAAAAACACCAAAATACCTGCATAATCCTCTGTCAACATGGGGATTTAATTCAGCTTTGTCACATTGAGCCCAGCACACCTATGTACTGAATTTCCTTACAGCCAGAGATGTGAATACAGATTAATGCAAACGAGACTCCAGCCCCCAAACACAAACCTGTCTGATCTACTGTTGGGTCTACCCAGAATAACTGAAAGCTAGCAGCACCTGAACGTGCTGAATTCTCTTCTAAACCCATTTCCAGCGAGGTGTGGGAGTGTCTGTGCTATATTTTGCTTTTAATAGCACTGAGAACACTGGATAATTACTTTTTTCAGCTGACTCAGAACAGGTAGAACAGCACCGGGACCAGCCGTGCACATTTTCCCACTCCTGAATTTCCAAAGACATGCTAACTAAGATATTGCTTTGACTAAACTAGGCTCCAGATCTCCATCAGAGTAACTCCCATCACATGCTCCACAACCCATAACTGCCCAAGGGTGGCAAGAGATATCCAGAGATCTATTTAAAATTAGAAGTGACACAAAGGAAACATATGAAAAACACTTGCATCTGTGGAATCACAGAATCATGGAGGTTGGAAACATGCTAACTAAGATATTGCTTTGACTAAACTAGGCTCCAGATCTCCATCAGAGTAACTCCCATCACATGCTCCACAACCCATAACTGCCCAAGGGTGGCAAGAGATATCCAGAGATCTATTTAAAATTAGAAGTGACACAAAGGAAACATATGAAAAACACTTGCATCTGTGGAATCACAGAATCATGGAGGTTGGAAAAGACCTTTAAGAGCAAACCCAACCATTCCCCAGCACTGCCAAGTCACCACTGACCCATCTCCCTCACCCCACATCTCCACAGCTTGGAAACCCCTCCAGGGGTGAGGACTCCACCACTGCCGTGGGCATTTTTCCTCATATCCAAACTAAACCTGCCCTGGGGCAACTTGAGGCCACTTCTCCTGTTCCATCACTTGTCCCTTGGGAGCAGAGCCCGACCCCCCCCTGGCTCCAGGCTCCTGTCAGGAGCTGTGCAGAGCCAGAAGGTCTCCCCTGAGCCTCCTTTGCTCCAGGCTCAGCACCCTCAGCTGCTCCTTGCAAGTCTTGTGCTCTAGATGCCTCACCAGCTTCATTGCCCTTCTCTGGACATGATTTAAAGTTATTATGAATACAAGTTTTCTGTAAAAAGTAAAGGAAATTAACATCTATATGCAAAGGAAATGATCTATACACACAAAGTTATTATGAAAATAAGTTTTCTGTAAGAAGTACAGGAAATTAACATCTGTATGCAAAGGAAATGATCTATACACACAGCTATATATTCATACATGTACATAGAATATAAACTAGATAAAAATTCACATAGGTAGAAAGTTAATTACATGAAGACAGATAGGATAAAGCCCTCAGATGTTTGAGGTGCACCCAGTGTGGATGGCTTTATCACACCAGAACGAATCCTGTGTTCTTATTTAGTCCAGTTCCTAGTGCCTTGGGCAACAGTCTCTGCACATTCCCCTCCTGAAAGATGTACCACCTGCCCCAAGAAGGCACCTACCCCAAAAATCTCATACTACCCTCTAATTTAGGTACAGGCACACAAGGGAAAATGGAAGATGAAAGCACAGAGAATTCTGTAACGAGTCCAAAGCCACCCAGCAGAGACTGGGCAGAATTAAAATGAGATTACACCATCTGAACCCCCACATACCCTACATGATGTTTTCTTTCAGACCACACTGGGGAAGCAACCTCCACCCCCTGCTCAGGATATCAAACAAATATGGCTCAATAAATTTGTGGAGCCAGTTTTCACTCTACACAACCAATGAATCCACTCTACTGTAAAAGAGAATTCACAAATAAATAATTGTGGATGAGTATTTTGGGGTTTGATGGTGGTTTTATTTTTAAAATGGCATTTTTCTCTAAGAGGAATCCAAAATTTTGGTCTTGAGGAGGTGAACTCAGCGTTTGAAAATATAGTGGAAAAAACAAACACAGTCCTTTGAATAAAGTTCTGCTTTCAAAAAGGATTTTAATGAGTTGATTTGAAGACCACAGACCCCTCTCCATGACACGAAGGTGGCTTTGGTGCCAACGTGTTTATAGTGATGTCTTATTCATGTCTTTCCTTTGTCACTCTGTCACTAGGAATTGAATCAGCCACGTACAACTGAATTCCTCCACTGCTAGCCGTGCAATGAGGAAGATACTGCTGCAGGAAAGCAAAATGAAATCTCTGAGCTGTCTGTTCTGCTCTGATTAACAAAGGCAGCGAGCCTGAGGTAGGACATGGACGACTCCTTCTCCACACAGAACTCTGTGTTACACCTACAGCAAAGATTTCTGGATTTTTCCAAACTGGGGATGTATTTGTGAGTCCAAGTTGCTAAAGTACATTACCCCTGCTATCCTTTAGACTTAGTTACAACAGATATTTTGGGAGAAATTTATTTAAAGAGCATACTGTAGAGTGGAAAATATCCGTCCCTAGACACTGGAGGATTTAATTGCTTTGTTTTAAATAAAGATGTAAATAAATAAATATGAATAATAATAATTATCACAAACAAGCCCCAGCTCTGTGTCCACTCTTCCTTTCAAAAAATATTTGCGAGGTGTTTTAGGTGGACACCTGGAGGTGTTCAAAAAATGTGTAGATGTGGCACTTTGGGGCATGGGTTAGTGGTCCTGGCAGTGCTGGGTTGACAGCTGGACTTGGTGATCTCAGAGGTCTTTGCCAACCTTAATGATTCTACCATTCTAAGTTTTCAAGAGGAAAAAAGTCCCAAAGAGTGGAAGATGAATTTTATGCATTCCCTTGGACACATCAATTTGATATTTCATCTGATGCCACGGATGCCTTTGGAATGCCTGGAGCTCCAGAAGAGATGGGGAGCCATTAAAAGCAAGCAGTAGGAGTAGCTTCAGATCAGAGGGATGAAATACAAAGTCTGTGGCTTTGGAGGCACAATGAGAGCCCTTAATTCATTGTGGGTGTAGCATGAAAAGTTCCTATCCCCTCGGAGCAGAAGGAATTACCAGTGGAACTCATGCAGTGACTGCTCTGGTGCTGTTGTGTGATGCAAGGGGAGGGATTCTCCTGGTGCCTAAAACCAATTTTGAAATCCTTGGTACTAGTATAGATGTAAAAAGACAAAAGCATCACCAGAAAAGGGAAAACAATGGGATATCAGAGGACTGCTTGTAATACACAAGCACAGAGAGTGCATCTCAAGCAGAATCTTGGCACTAAAGACAATTTTGAGAACAAAGAGGCTGCTCCCTTTATTATTCCTATTCTTTTTTCATGGAGGAAGATATAATTTTATGAAGATTTGTTTTGCAAACAAATAAAGATGCATTAAATATCATAGGCAATCCTCTCATCTTCCCAGCAGAAGAACCCATGTAAGACATTGAATACTAACCACTTAGTCCCAGTGACAATATGCCACATACTCCTTTTTGGATGTCACTGGACCCCAGCCCAGTATGACCCTGCCCCAAATGATCATGGAATTGTTTGGGTTGGATGAAACCTTTTAAGATGATTGAGTCCAACCATCCCCCAGCACTGCCAGGTCCCCACTGCCCCGTGCCCCTCACCCCACATCTCCACAGCTTGGAAACCCCTCCAGGGGTGGGGACTCCACCACTGCCCTGGGCAGCCTGGCACAGCCCTGGGCAACCCTCAAGGGGAAGAAATTGTTCCTCAGGGCCAACCTCAACCTCCCCTGGGGCAACTTGAGGCTGTTTCCTCTTGTCCTGTCCCTTGTCCCTTGGGAGCAGAGCCCGACCCCCCCCTGGCTCCAGGCTCCTGTCAGGAGCTGTGCAGAGCCAGAAGGTCTCCCCTGAGCCTCCTTTGCTCCAGGCTGAGGAACCCCAGGAGAAATTGCAATGGCTGAGCTGTGGGCTACAGGCTGCTGCCACTGATTGCTGGCTTCTCTTACTCCATAAGGACCTTCATGGGGAATGGGAACAGGCCTCCTGGGAAGGTATCAGTGAGAATTCTCCTTTTCCAGTAGGAATTTTCTTAAATTCAGGAAAGAAGAACTGTGACTGTTACTCCTCAGTTATGAAACTTCAGCTTGACCCATAAGTGCTCTCAGCTCCAGGCATCCTGTGCTGCCCAAGTGCTCTCCTGATGCTCTCATGGTACATCCTGCTTCCCATTGCAGTTTTCCCAAAATAAAAGAGAAAACTCAGAAGCTGCTGATCTCTTGGCCAGCCCAAACGAGAGCCAAGAGGATCCTCTCTTGCCTTTCCCCCACCTGGGATCACTTCAGGGGAACATAAAAAGAAATCTCAGACTGTGATGGAAATACAGGGAAGGACCATCATTTCCAGAAGAGTTCTTATCATCTTTTTCTTTAAAATCTCAGATTTCAGAACAGGAAGAAGGTCTCGTGGCTGCACAGAACCACGAGGTGAAGATGACATTTGCTTTTCCTCCTGCCTTGCAAGAAATAATGGGACCAGAAGACAGAAGCATCCCCTGTAATAGCTATTTGAATGTCTTAATTTGAACAGAGCCTGACATATGGCTTTTAACTGCTTAAAACAGTTCTCAGAGCTCCTCTTCCAGTGCAAACCACATGAAAAACCCCAAGAACCAAGAGCTGCCCACTGATTTGGGTTGTGATGGGTAGGAGTATGCAACAAAGGAGGGAAGCAAAAGCAGACCATGTCTCTCACACAAATCTGCTCCACACACCTAGCTGAGCCACCTCCACGTGCTCCATGGCATGGGGACAGAGCAGGTGCCTCTGGCTTGCTGGGGAACAGCAGGCAAGAGACCAGAGCTCCTGATGTCTCTGAGAAAGCAGCTCCTAGGTCTGGGAGCAGGTAGCAGCACAGGGCTACTCCCAGCAACAGCTCCAGGCAACGAGCAGACCCACTTCACAACCTGCCTCTGAATCTGTTTTCACTGTCCCCTGGTATGAAACTGGTTCAGAGGAGCTTTTTTAGGGTTTAATTTTTTTCCAATGTAGCTGAGGAGATAGAGGTTATAGTTGTTTATCCAACATGTACACCTGGTATTTGTGCCTTCAGCTACTGATGTACCTCAGACTGAGTAAAATTTTTCAGTCTACATAGTTAATGCTTGGGCTGGGTCAGAGACTCATGGAGTGGTTTGGGTTGGAAGGGATCTTTAGAGCCACCTACTCCAACCCCCCTGCCCTGAGCAGGGACATGTGAAGCCAGAGCAGGTTGCTCAGAGCCCCACGGGGCCAGCTCCTCACCCCCAGCCCCCCAGGAGGAGCCAGACGTGCAGCCAGGGCTGTGATCAGCAATTCAACACAACTTTCTCATCATCACCTTTCCCATTAGCCCATCACTTTTACTCACATCACATGCACAAAATTTCAGGGGTCTCATTTTATTCTCCCATCCTCCCCTGTGCCCAAGGTGACTCGTTCAATGTTCTGGTGGTTTTTTATTTGAAACTGTGCTTTTAACTGAAAACAAGCCTTATGAGATAAATGGGGGAAAAGTTCTAAAAGATAATGAGAATATTACAAAAAGCAAAATCATACCTGATATTATGCAAAAGAGCTGTTTGGGTTAATAGAATGTAAGACAAGAGGAGCATTACAAATGCTAACAGCTAAATATAAAACCTTAACTAAATAACTTTACCTGTGGGCAGCCATGACTTGGAAATGTGAAGTTCTTTATTTTATAACATTACAACCTCTTATTACCACCTCCAAAAAACGAAAGAAAAAGATGACTGAACATCCACAGCTCCTTCCTGAGGAGTGTCTGTCTGCATTGGGAGCCACTGCTGCTTCTCCCAGGGGCAGCACAGACCTTCTTGTCTTCTGATCAGTCAGTCTCCTCCTGTTCATCACTAACTGATCAATTCCTCCCCCAAAATTCCTCTCCATGTCTGCACTTTAAGGCTGCAAACTGGGTTTTATATCCAAGATTGCAAACACAATTGAAACATCTCTCTTTGGTCCTGGAGCAGCATTTTGTCTGTATTCCAGTCTGCAAGGTGGGGATCAGGCTCTTCTCCCCAGGAACATGGGGCAGGAGAAGACAAAAATGGCCTCAAGTTGCCCCAGGGGAGGTTGAGGTTGGCCTTGAGGAACAATTTCTTCCCCTGGAGGGTTGCCCAGGGCTGTGCCAGGCTGCCCAGGGCAGTGGTGGAGTCCCCACCCCTGGAGGGGTTTCCAAGCCGTGGAGATGTGGGGTGAGGGACACGGGGCAGTGGGGACCTGGCAGTGCTGGGGGATGGTTGGACTCAATGATCTTAAAGGGCTTCATCCAACCAAAACAATTCTATGATTCAACCAGAAAGTTACACATCCCTCTATTCAGGGTCAATAATTGTCTGAAAGGGTTGATATTTATCACCTAGCAGCCTGTTTTATGCAGTAGATCTAAAACATGTTTTCCTTTTATGACTCTAGTACCTCAATCTGGGATCCTACAATCCTGCTGGGCCCCATCTTGCTTTGCACCCCTTGGCAATTTGGGTTGTGCAAGCTATATTAAGTGCTGACAGATTTCCATAGCAATGGCACGGACAAGATGTTCCAGCTTACTTTGAAGCCACTAGCTGCTATGGTATTTTAATTTTTTTTTTTAATAGGTATAACACACACAAATATCCCTTTGTTCAAATGTGAAGACAGCAAAGTCACTCATCTGAATGTCTGAAAATGCTAAAATTAATTACTGCTGCATGCTCCCTTATGTTCCAAAGCAGCTCAGGGTGCTTCGTGCTTCTGTAGGTTGAAACTTGTTCTCAGATCAAGCAACCAACTGCCCAAAAAGGTCCCTTCAAAAGGGGCTCTGAGCACCCTGCTTTAGTTGGGGATGTCCCTGCTCCCTGCAGGGGGGTTGGACCAGATGACCTTCAAAAGTCCTCTCCAACCCAAACCATTCTTTGGTTCTATGACAAAACACAGCTCTGAATATCCATTTCACCCACCCTAGTCATGCATTCATCCTTTCACTCCCTCAAGTTTCTGTATTATTCAGTACATGTTCCCTTGTAGAGGTAGCTTCTACAGGTCAGGACTTCTCTGCTAGAAACCCTGACTTGGGTCCTGCCCGTTGGTGCCTCAGCCATTTCTATCTTCTCTGCAGTAAGCAAACCCTCTATGCAACCATTGCCCTGTTCCCCAGCTTCTTGACCATCTTCATCCCCAACCTCTCCACCATAGTCTCTACTGCTTCAGCTCAAATGTCCTAGTGCCCTGCTGGGCTTTGTTGGAGGTTTAACAGAATCCCAGCGTGGTGGGGTGGAGAGGGACCTCTGGAGATCATCTCATCCCACCCCTGCTCCAGCAGCTCACCCAGGGTCACATCCAGGAGGGTTTGGGATCTCTCCAGAGCAGGAGACTCCACAGCCTCTCTGGGCAGCTGCTCCAGGCTCTGCACCCTCACACCAAAGAAGTTTGTTTTTCCTGTTTGGATGGAACTTCTCGTGCTCTTTAATGTCACAGAACTGGTTAATCTGTGGACATTTTTAAAAGAAAAAAAAAGGTAAAAACTCAGCTGTCATTCAAGCAGAAAAACAAAAGCCATTAATCACTTGGTATTATCACCCCCCAGCACGTGTGCAGCTATGACTAAGACATGAGGGAGGGGAACCATATGTACCTAAGCTATTTGCAATGCAGACCTAGAGAGGTTTTCCAAATCAAGCCCAGATGACAAGAGCATCAATACAACACACCCAGAGATGCAGATGCAGGATTTTTTTCAAGTCCTAATGGAGAAGAGGTTGGGTGAGGACCTCTTGGGAGTAATTAATGCAACATGGGTTTTCGTAAGGCTGAGGGAACACTGGTAACATTGGGGAAGAAAGACAAATAAACCTGGAAGAATTCATGGAGTTTATTTCTGTCCAGCTAGCTGGGGACTTTGACCTGCACTGGAGCTGCTCAATTCCCTCTGAACAACCAGGAGTCAGGACAGGACCAGTACCATTTATTTCCATCTATGTACAGCTGACACGTTGCCAGATTTTTTTCCTAGAAATAGACATTAGAGAGGGTAACCATCTCTTCTTACCTTCCACTTGGATCCCTGCAATCTGCTCACAACTTAGAAAATATCTGAAAAATTCAGCCAGCAGAGAGGTAGGCAATATTTTAGAGGCAAAGCATTTGGGAAGAGCCATCTGTGCTTGGTAATGCTTGGAGATTTTAGAAAATAGCTACTTTTCTCCCTTTTCACTTTTTGTCAAAGAATGTCTCAAACTTTTTCTTCTCTAATTCCACTCATTTTACCCTTTCTGGAATGGGTTTCTATTCAGTATTGGTTATGGAAAAAAAGCTAGAGCTTTACAGACAAATGTTGTGTGGTAGCCTACACAATATTAACTCTTTCCTGCT